>NC_140495.1:1255000-1442500 GCF_964271855.1 Acomys minous
TCACAGAGATCCACCTGCCTCTGCCTTCCGAGTGCTGGGATTAAAGGCGTGCGCCACCATGCCCAGCTAACTTCTATGTGTTTAAAATTTCCGTTCTTTTAGCCTTTGTAGAAGAGTTTCAGGAGAAGCTGAAATGAGGCGGATAAGCTGTCCCGTTCTATCACTTTATTTTGTTTTCTTATTTGAGATAGAGTTTCACTATGTAGAGTCCAGGCTGGCCTCAAACCTGTGGACCTCCCGCATCATCAGTCTCAGCATGAACCAGTCACGCACACGTTCTATTTTATATATTTATTTATTTAGTGCGGCACACATGTCACAGCACACAAACGGAGGTCAGAGGACAACTCGCAGGAATCAGATCTCTCTGCCACGTGGGGTCTGGGAATCAAACTCATCAGGCTTGGTGGGCAAGTGCCTTTACCTACTGAGCCATCTTGACAGACCCATAGGATCTATTTTAAAACTCACGTCTTAGTCTGCCATTTCTCTCTTGCAGCAAGCAAGCTTAGCTGCCTAAATTTCCTTGGCTTTTCCCCGTCCTCCGCTGGAAGAAGAGAAAGCACACTTCCAGCTGGCCAGTACCTGTTTTCTGAGAACCAGGAATGTCCTCTCAGGACATCTTGACTAGTGGTACAGTTTGGTCACCAGATGGCTCCTTGCTGTCCTCATCTTGTCTTTGCTGCTGTTGCCTGGACCATCACTGACCTTCCCATGTGGGAAGGACTCACTTTCAGGAAGTCAGTATCAACTGTAACAACCACGGAAGTGTGTTAAGCAAATGGTGGAGAAATGAGTTGTAAATAAAATAATTTGTTCCTTAGGCTCAACTTGTCAGGTGGCATCTTTGGTAGTTCTCTCCCCCTCGATATTTTTCCAGGGAAACAAAGTGATTGTTTAGTGATTGTTTAGTGCAAGTCTGCCCAGAATAAGGAAACAATGACAACCTGCTTTCACTGTTTGGTCACCATAAACATTTGTTTTTTATTTTTGTTTTTGCAGGACAGGTTTTCTCTGTGTAGCTCTGGCTGTCCTGGAACTAGCTTCCAATTCAGAAATCCACCTGCCTCTGCCTCCCAATTCCTGGGATCAAAGGCATGTGGACCTGCCCCCCCACCCCCACCCCCACCCCAAGATTTTTATTTCTTGCTGGGCATGGTAACACATGCCTTTAACCCTAACACTTAGAAGGCAGAGATATGTAAATCTGTGTTGTGCAGAGAACAGCTGGTCTACAGGGCTTCACTGAGAGACCCTGACAGTTGATGACCCGGCATCTTATATCTCCTGGTGAAGAAAGACCTAAGCTCCAGGGCGGCCTTTAGACCATAAAAATAAAGATGCCAGGGGCGTTTAACATGTCAAACCTTAGGCCTTAGCTGGGCAGACTCATCTAACTCAGCCCCTCTGCCTTGCTTCACCTACCCACGTGGGCCAGTGACCCTCGCAGGCCCACGGTATAGAACAGTAAGCACAAATCTGACGCAGTCAGGAGAACCATCTAGAATAGTTACATTCACAGTGTTTAGCTTATTTGTAGTTGGCAACTTTGAAGAAAACATCATCATTCCTATCTTGGTGACTCTAAAGTTCTGCAACTGAATCAATCTACACCATATCTTGTATCTAGCAACCTAAAAACATCTGCCTGGGCCTAAAAACATCTTCTTAGCTCCTAATCAACCAAGCTTAGTTGCAAAAACTATAACTTTCTAGTCATCAACCCCACCAGAGACTTGAGAAGGAATAAAACTCAAAACAAAGCTGAAAAAAAAAAAACCCATCCAGCAGTAACAAAAAGATTTTTTTCTGGGTTTTGTTTTGTTTTGTTTTTGTTTTTTAAGATTTCTTTCTATTAATTCATCAGTGAGAAGCAAGAATTGCCAGTGAGGTAAGTGAATTTAGAACTGGAAGTCTGAGGTTCCCCCTGGTCTACCCGCCCTTCTGTCGTGGAGCTGTGCTCAAGTCTGGCCTCAAGCTGCTCTCAGGAGGAGTGTTTGAGGCTTTCCTCAGGAACCTGAGTGGGACGGAGGAACCTCTGGAGAATCGACTTCTGACGGAGGCTGGGGAGGTCTGACAGGCTCAGCTAAAAGAAGTCTCACTATGACTGATTCTGGGGATGGACTTCTGTCCCTGTCCTAGGTTCCTCGGGAGGTCTGAGTGACCCTGGCCCATGGGCACAGTGCACCCATAGGGCCACAGAGTCCTTTCGGCTGCATCCTGGCCTGCTAGCCAAGAGCTCCTGAGCCATCTACCGTAGCTCGGTGGGACTCAGGACATGGTATGGCCTAGAGCAATGGTTTTCAACCTGTAGGGGGCGACCTGTTGGGGGAGGGGTGTCCAATGACCCTTTCACAGGGATCGCCTAAGACCATTGAAAATACTGACATTTACATTACGATTTATAACAGAAGCAAAATTACAGCTATGAAGTAGCAACGAAAGTAATTTTAAGGTTGGAGGGTCACCACAGCATGAGGAACTGTATTAAAGAGCCGCAGTGTTAGGACGGCTGAAAACCATTGCTTCATTAGGGGATGGAAGGACCCCACAGGACCTCTGAAACCAGAGGTAGGTAGCCCGCCTACATCTGAGAAGGGAACTGATGCCAGCAACACTGGAAGGACAGACAAGCTTCTAATTTGAATCCTTCACACCTCACTGCCCAGCTCAACAACACTGTGCACCCTGCCCCACTCACAGCCCAGCTGAGGGGCCTTGTGACACTCCGCTTCAATAAAGAACACCACAGCAGCTTCGCAGAGGCCACTTTGTGCCATCGTATCTGTGCTAACTGCTCTGGCAACTTTGCGCTCATTTGCCCAGATTGGAAAGTCTATCTGGTCTGACACCGGGAAGGCTGATGTGAGCACTGGACACTGCAGGGGAGAGCCTGGGGTGGGCCTCGGGGCAGAAGCAGAGAAAGTGGAAAGGTTAAAAGAGATCAGTGACCCACAGGAAGATTCTCCTCCCCAACAGGCACACCTGGACAGCGAAGGGAGGAGGAGCTTGCTGTCACCAAGGTCCTTTGGACTTAGAGAAAGGAACTGAGGCCCAGGGAAGGCGGGGACAAGTTTGCCTCAAGGCCACCGGGCAAGGGAGGGTTGTACCTGAGTTGTAGCAGGAAGAGGAGGAGGCCAGGGAGGAAGCGTGGGTCACCCTCACGGAGAGGGTGGGGCGGGGTCCTGCGCGCAGGTGAGCGGCTGAGCAGGGCGGGGCGCAGCTGCGTTTCGGTGTCCCGGCGCCGCTGAGGCCGTTCCCTGACACAGGCCGCTGTCGTGCCCTACGGAGACCGAGGCGCACCCCAACCCCGCGCCCCGCTATGGCCCGCTCGGCCTGCGGGTTCTCAGCCACACTGCTGGGGGCCCTGCTGCTGAGCACAGTGCTCCTACTGCGCGGGACAGGTAAGAGCGAGCTGTGGCCCTGGAGGTGGCGCGTGTTCTGGGGCTGCGCGATCCCGGCCCGGTAGCACGGTCGGAGAGCTTTGGTGGCGTGAGGTCCTCGGGACGACTCGCTCTGAGCGCAGGCCGCGACATGTGGGCCAGTCCTGGACCTGGGTGAGCGCCGCTAGACCCAGAGCAAATAAGCGCGCGGAGCGAGCCTTAAGAGGATGTATTCAAGGTAGCTCATTGTGCAGCGGGGGGCTTTGCTGAGACTTTTAGGGACACCCGGTGAGGGCGTGGGAGAGCTTTCCTCCCCACCTGGGCCAGTGCAGTAAGTGCAAGAAGACGTGCTGGTTTGACGTCCCACTGGGGTAGTTCTTTGTCTGCGCGCCCCATTATCCTGAGGCCTTCCGAGAATTAACCCAAAGGATAGCTTCAGGAGGACAGTTACCTGTCGAGTGGCCAGCGCTGGCACCCAGCATCGGAGACCCCACGGGTGGCCTGCCCCTTCCCTGGTGGAAGGCTGGAGGGTAGTAGTTCTACGCCTGTGGTTTCCGGGTAGTCTGGGTTGGGAGCAGAGGCTGCCCTTACCCAGAGATCTACTCCAGGGGAGAACCGGAACCACAGGCCCTGGGAGTAGAAAATGGAGAATAAATCTAGCTCTCTTCAAATAAGTACTTGATGTAAAGCTCTTTCTCAGACTTGCACAAGTTTTTATGTTTTAAAAATGGTGCTGTCCAAATTGTGACTGGGTCTGTGGTATATTTCATAATACTTGAGGGGTGATTTTGTTTCACAGGTAGAAACTAACATAAATTAAAGAATAGAACTGAAATGGTGTGGTTGAACTTGGGTGTAAACTGCAAGAAAACTTCCTGGTTCCTTTTTCCAACAATAGGCGACGTATTACTGTATAATAGACAGAAAAATTTAAGACGTAGCTTAAAATCACACACACACACACACACTGGTTTGTATTTTGCTGTTGCTAGACTTTGGTTGCCGTTTTTCTGCGGCAGGGTCTCTCAGCATAGCCCAAGCTGGCCCTGAACCCTCAGAGTTTCATGCCCCCTCTTCCAGGCTGCTGGGGTTCATTACAGATGTGGGCCACCACTTTCTTAGGAGTGAGTTTCAACCAGTTTAAGGGGCAGAGTTTGTAGAGTGCCTGTCTAGTGCGTACAGTTCCCAGCGCTTTATAAACTGGGCATGGTGGCTCGTACTTGTGATCTTGGATTCTGGAAGTGGAGGCAGGAGAACCAGGAATTCAAGCTCATTCTTAGCTTCATGGTGAGTTCTTTACTGAACCTGAGATGTATGAAATTTTGTCTTAAAAAAACATTTTAAAATGAAAAAATTAGGGCGTGAAGCTATGTGTGCATGGGGGAGTGAGGTGGGGTGTGCCAGCACGGTGGAGGCTGAGACGCTCTAGGGATTGTCTCGAGATGTTTCTGACTTTTAAAAAAAATAGTGGAAAACTTCTCCCGTGAGAATATGGTGTAAGGTCTGCGGTCTTCTCTGAACTGGCTGCTGTCTGTCTACACCACAGGAGAAGTAGAGAGGGTTTATTCTGAGACCCATAGGGTGATCATAGCCTAGGAGCATGGAGTCTTGAAGTGGTTACATGAACTTTCATAGTCACAGAGCAAAAGAAAGTTATATATCAAGGCATTGACTAAGTACATTGGTGGGGAGGTCAAGTAGGTAGGTTACAGCCAACTGGCAAAGTCTTCGTGCTATCTGATTTATTCTTGGCTTTGGGTTTGTAGAAGCTAATGATCTTCTAAGTCAATATAATCAAATAGCTTTTAACGTGACAGGAAGAAAGATGTGAGGTCAGATACAGAGGTGAAGATACATGGCTATTAAGGGAACTAAAAAGTTTCCAAAATAATTTTAACTCTCAATCTGCAACATTCCAACTCTCCGTACTCAGGAAGTTCAGAACAGCCTGTCAGTCTGCAGCGTCTTCAGCTCAGATGTGGGTTTTCAGAGAGCTTCATTCCACACGTTGCATGTCTCACTCACCCAGACACGAGGAGGGGGTGGTCGCCGTTTAGTTCCTGGGAATGCCACTCAAGACCTGTCGTCCAGGAAGATCTGCCCTAGCTGAGTTGTGTAAAGACCAGGGATCTCGCCAAAACTCACTTTCTTCATCTAGGACCCCTTGAGGTCACATAACAGGTCGCCGCAGACGCGCCCTGGTTTTCCTGATGTCAGGCTCCGTCCAACTGGCGGAGGCTTCTGAGTTGTTATGGGTACCAGAGTCGGTGTCCCTGCCGCCACTGTCTTGCTGCTGTTGTTCTTCCAAAGCTGCGCTTGACACAAATTCAAATGGCAACCCTGGCTGTTGCCTGGAGTGTGTTACTAGCAGGAGGTGGAATCCTACAGCCCTCCCCGACACCCCACAAATTGCCCTGGGGTGAGTCATAGGCAGTCAGGCCTTCACGTCACCCACACGCTCTCCTCAGAGTTCACCTTTGCTCACAGTGTTTTGTTTCACTTTGTTATACATATCACAATTTTTTTCCAGAATAACTATGATACCTAAACATTTTTATTTATTTATTTACTTTATTTATTTATTTATAGAGTGAGGAATGTAGCTCAATTGGCAGAGCTCTTGCCCGGAACACACAAAGCCTTGGGTTTTAGTCCCCAGCACTGCATGCATGAGGCAGGGTGCTGCACAAGTGTAATCCCAGTGCTTGGGAGATGGACGAGAGAGGGTCAGAAGTTCAAGGTTATCCTACGTAACTAATTCAGGGTTACACTGGGCTACATGAACAAACGAATGCAGCACAGTTTTCACTCATTCTGCTCAATGGACAGGTCTGAAGAATTACATAGCACAGGGCAAGGAAATGGCTCGGTGGGATTATAAAGCATTTGTCACCAAGCCTGACTACCTGAGTTCAATCCCCAGAACCCACATAATAGTAAAGAAGCTGTTCCCCAGTTGTCCTCTGACCTACACACAGACGCACTAGAGCACATACACACACACACACACACACACACACACACACACACACGCGTGCACGAACATGCACACACATACACACATATACATACTCTACAGACACACATGCAGGCACATGCACATCCACACACACTCACTTACGGCACAAACCTCAACAGGTTTGCCAATGAGGGTGGGAAGGAAGGGGGAGGTCACTGTGTGAGGCAGTAGAGAGCAGCCAGACCCCTGATGGGGAGACTTGTGGCTTAGGCCCTCAGCTTTGTTAATTAAGAAAGTTAACACCCTTTAATTGTAACTCCAAATGTAAAAATTATCCCATAATCAAATTGTCTCAAGCCGTTCACCACAACCTTGTAATTAGCCTGTCACCTTCTTCTGAGAGTCTGAACAGCACTCTAGACAACCTTCTGAGTAGAACCCAGTCCCGCCTCATCCCTTGGCAACCCTTCCTTTGTGTTTGCATCAATAGTTTTGTTTTTGTTTTCGTCTTAATAAGCTTTAATTATCATCACTGCTCTGAGGCCCCGCCATCTTTAGGCAGATAGATCCCTTACAATCACTGGCTACTGCTGCCCCTCCTAGCAGCTGAAGCCTATGAAGTGTTGTTTCTGTGAAAGCCCTTTGGTATAGCTAGTTAACATCAGTAACCCCTTCCTGAAAACGCTGACACCCCAAGTCTCATTGTTCCGTGGCAGGGGCAGTTGTAAGCCTGTCGCTCGGCCGTGCAGAACTCTGATTATGTAGTGAAACACTGGACGATACTCACAGGCAATTACCAACCAACACTGTGAAGTGTGAAGGCTATACAGCAATGACTGGACACCGACGGCCATATGTGCAGCTTATCACACATGGTCTCTTGGTCACCTCCCTCTGTGGACACTCTCTACGGCAGTGTTTTGTCTCTACGGCTCCTGGCCTCCTCGGTTCCATGGTATGTGGAACACAAGCAGAGGCTCCCAAGCACATCTTTTTAAAAAGTGTTGTTTAGAGCTATAAACATATGTTTCCAAAACAAACCGGTCAGAGTGACTTTGATGGGGAGATAGAAGTCACAATGTTTGAACAGTTAGAAACGAGTCTCTTTTTCTCCTGAGAAAGCAGAGAGAGAGGAGGCCATTGTGTCCTGATGCCTCTGTTCCCAGAGAAGCAGGCACAGAGAGGTGAAGTAACCTCCCTGAGACACCCCAGCAGGGCTCAGGGGTACCGAGATGGTGCCCAGGACTTTTGGCCATCTTTGCCGCACTGTCTGCATCCCAGAAACTTCCCTTGACTTAAAACAACAACAAGAAACAAACAAAAACCCACACAGGACTTAGTGCTCTGTCTGTATTTATCCTAGGAATGTGCTTGCTTGCGTTCTCTCTCTCCCTCACATTCTTTTATTATTTTTATTTTAATTTAATTTTATCTTTCTGGCTTTTTGGAGACAGGCTCTCTCTATATGTACCCCTTGCTGTTCTAGAACTTACTATATAGGCCAGGGTGTCCTCAAACTCCACAGGGATTCACCTGCCTCTGCCTCCTGAGTGCTGGGATGAAAGGTGTGTGGCATTATCTCCCAAGGGTAGGGTTACAGGTGTGCACCGTGTGTGAGTCTTCTCATTTTGCCTTTCCCAAAAGAACTCCTTTTCTAAATCCCACCGAGTGTCTTAAGCATGTCAGAAAAGCAGGAACATCTATCTCTAGGTTGCTTTTTTGAGACATCGCACAATTTGTCCCACTGCTTTAAGAGCCATGGGGATCCATGTTGCTATCCGTACTTGAGAAACACCAGGCTGAAGGGCTTAGCTCCAAACAAGTCACCATGGGAGAACTTGCAGCTAACTCCCCGTCTCTCCCAGTGCACAGCCTTCTGGCCGCCTGCCAACGGGTGTCCTTGCATGTGTTGTGTTATCGATGGTGCTTTTTGAGACAGGTTCTCACTACGTGTTCCCGGCTGGCCTGGAACTCCTATGTAGCCCAGGCTGGCCTCAAGCTTGCAGTGATCTTCCCTACTCTGCCTCCTGAGAAATAGGATTAGAGATGTGCCCCACTATACCTGGCTTGGGAGTGGGGTTCTTCTCTTGTTGTTCATATTCAAGAATTTTAAAACTGTTTGGAAGTAGGGTCGGTTCAACAACAGGCCGCGTGTACAGTGGCCAGCCCCTGAGACCCCAGTGGAGATGAAGTTGCTACTGTCACGTAGGAGGCAGAGGCAGGAGAGTGAGTGCAAGACCCTGTCTCAAGCAAATCTAAGCAAAACATTCTGTTGAACAGTGATGTCACTGTCCCCACACAGAGCACAAGGTGCCTGTCACTCGTGTCTGTGCTAACTTGGTAAAGTTAACTTACGTGCCATTGACTACATCTGCACAGTGTCGACGGCCTAGGAGATGAAAGCATGGGGTAAACAGCAAGGCAAGAACTTGTGTGTTTAGCACACATGTGTTTCCTGTACAGCCCTATTCCATGTTACACCACAGGTACTCCTGTTGTCATGTCCCTTGACTTCATCAAGAGCCAGCCAGGTCCAGCAATGGCTCTGGTGGAACCTTCTAGGTTTGTTTCGATACATCCAGTGACATTTGCGCCACTGTGAAAAGGGCCAGTGTTGTATTTTCCAGAATGTATTCTGCTAAATGATATGTGACCACAGTGCAAAAATAGGGACAGAAGGGCTCAACCTCACTGTAGCAGGAAGGCAGCCAGCAAACCCTGGGGATCTACACCCATCTCTGCCTTCCCGATGCTGGCATTACAACCATGTGCCGTCATCCTAGCTTTTTGTGGGGTCTGGGGAATCAGACTCGGGTCTTCAGGCATGCAAGGCAAGCGCTTTACCTTCCGAGCTGTCTCCCAGGACACAGGTGTTTAGTTCCTGCTCACAGAAAATACAAAGCAGAGGCTGCCATCTAGGCAGGGATAAGGGGGACCCAGCCCCCTCCCACTTTCTGCTCTCCCACCTTCCGCATTTGGCTCCTGTGTTCATCTACTGCAAGCGTCAGGAACACAGAGAACATTCTCCACTGCCTAGCTAGCTGCCGTATCATAAACCTCGGGGTCGGTGACAGTGCCTCTGGTTCTCGGCACCACGTACTCTGGGGCTCTGAACAGGGTAGGTTAGGTCGGCAGCTATGAGCTGCATTCATCTAAACAGAGCCCTGGACCGTATACTCATCTGGAGGTGCAAATGCCAGCCTACTACAGCCACAAAACCTCTGAGAACATGTATCTCCCGAACAGCATATCCACACCCGGCCCCAAGTCGCCACGGTACGCATGGGCCAGGAGATAGAGCCCTGAGTCAAAGGGACTTTGGGCACATGGAGCAGGCAAGCCCCAACTCCTGGGCAAATTGGCCTAACAGCCGGAGTCGGGAGCAGCTCTTTAGGATGCTCACAGCTCCTGTGCATGCTGGAGGTCTGGCCTGCTGGAGACTCCATGCTGGAGGTCTGCCCTGCTGGAGACGCCAAGCCACAGAGACTGCCTTGTGGGGAGGGTTTTGTCTGAGGCGGTAAGGTCGTCTACTCTCCACAATCCAGCAGACAAGCCCGGCTCAGGATGACAGCGGATGCGGGTGGCCAGCCTTCCTCAGTCACTGTGGCGTTTGCTTCTGGGTCTTGCTCGCTGCCATAGTCCACCGTACCTTTGAAAGGCTCGTCTCTCTTTCTGGAAACCATCTTGCTCAGCAGCTGGTGTTGGAGTTTTGGAGTTGTGAGAAGATGGCTCCTCACCCCAGATAGTACAACCGTGATAGACCAAAGATTTGGTTCCAGTCAAGTATAGCCTGGTGACCCGTGAGTGCATCGGGGCTACTCACAGGGGCGTGAGGGACTCGGGCAGGTGCGTCACTGGAAACTCCCACTCCAGCCCGGGGAATGGTTCGTGAAAGCTGAGTTTCTGGAGCTCCCTCTGCACGCTTCAGGCACACGGAAGAGTTTTCCCACAGCAATGTTTACTGCTTTACACTCTGGGGGTGGGAGCTGGTGAAGGCGGTGACTTAGAGTTTTTGGAGCCTAGGAGGATTCCGGGCCTTCATTCCAGGACAGGTCATCCACACAGTACCTGAGCAAAACTGGGTTTGGATCACAATGCCAGTGCTTATTATTAACTAGGTCATCTGGGCAGGTGACCTAACCTAAGGCTGACCTGAGCTACCGCACAGACATAGCATACCTGGAAGCTGGCCAACGTCCTGCTGGGAGGGTGTGTGTAAGTCACTCAACCCGCTGACCTGGAGCAGATCCCTCCATCGCTCAGAACTGTGGCAGCCGAGGTCACGGTAACCATTCCCTTTGCGAGATCCAGTGCCACAGCATGTGCTTTGGCCCACTGGGGCTCACTTAGGGCATGTGTGAGGACTCCCAGGGGAAATTCCTAGAAGTCAACTTGCTAAATTAGAAGCTCTAAGTTGTTTCCCATGACAAACAGAACACATTCTTAAACACTGTTTACTCACACACGAATTTCCTGTTAGCCAAGGAACTGACCAGGCGGGTTCTGTACGGCTCAGTCAGCACATGTCTCCCAGGACTGCAGCTTTCCTTGTGACCAAGCACGGAAGCCAGAGCTGGTTGTCTCCTGGAGCCTTGGCCTTTTCTTTAATCCCTGCCTGCTGAGAGATGGAGCGTTTGTCCAGAATGGACCTGGAATGCTTACAGTCTTATCAGACACTTTAGCCTTTGGGTTAAATTTCAAGAGCAAGCTCTTATCTTGTTAGGGCAAGGAGATGTGATTTATGCAATAAACAGTGCTTGGGTCATCTTGCAGAAGCCAGCCATGGGGGGTGGGGGTGAGGTAGCAATGTAGCTCAGCGGCAGAGCCTCTTGCCTAGCATGCATCAAGACGCAGGTTCTAATTGAGGTGCATGCTTGTAGGATGCAACTGAGGGGTGGTGGTTGCTGTTGTTTAGACAGGGTAGGGTCTTGTGTATCTGAGATTGGTCTCAAGTTGTCTACAAAGCTGAAAATGACCTTGAACTTCTGATCCTCCTGCCTCCACCTCCCAAACGCTAAGATTACAGACATGTGCCACCATTCCTGGCTTGTGCGGTGTGAAGGCTGAGCGCACGGCTTTGTGCATGTTAGGTCAGCACTCTACCAGCTGAGCTACACCCCATCCCCTTCATAGCTGAGTCCTGAATTAACATCTTCTAGACTCAGGCTTGTGCTCTGTCCCAGCTTCTCCTTCCGTCACTGGGCCAGGGAAGCTGGGAGAAGTGTGTCCCGGTGGAATCTTCCAGCTCTAAGTAAATACCTAATCCTTGCCTAGTGCCTGGAAACAGCCAATGAACGGGTCCGTTATTAGAAGGCAACTAACTAGCTAGATTCTGTTCTGCAATATACATGGCAGGTCCCAGGCTGCCTTTGAAAGGATGGGATGACATTGTGTAAACTACTGTGGAGTGATGCCCAGGCCGGAAACACAGGTCCAGAGCCACGGTGATGACATGCGACCTCTGGCAACAAAAAAGTAAATGAAGGTGGTACAGGTGTGCACACACATAGCCATGGATTAGTTCAGGAAGACCACACCTGTGTGCAGTGACCGCCTCTGGGAAAAGAAACAGAAGACTAAAAGATGTTTGGCTGGTCAAGCCTTCCACTTAACTTTATACGTTATGTTTTATTTAACTAAATGTAAAAGACCCCCCCCCCTTTTTTTCAAACTCTACTAAGGCTTAAGGCCATAAAATTCACCAATCTCAATGGCTTGATTGTCCAGGTACTCCTGAGTGTGTGTTACATTGGAAAGCGCCCCAGGGAGTTCTTCCTGACCCTTTACAATCAGTTCCTGTGTGGCAATCACTGATTTGGTCTTCTGTTACCAGTTTTGCCTTTAATACAGTAACAACAACAACAACAACAACAACAATTTGAGATGGAACCTCATGTAACCAAGTAGCCAAGGCTGCTGTCAAGCTTACTACAGCCACAGCCGGCCTTGAACTCCTGCCTCCAGCTTCCACACGCAGGAGTTACAAGTGTGAGCCGCCACACCCAACTAATATATATATATTAAACATTTTATTTAATTTTAATTTATGTGCGTTGGTGTGAGGGTGTCAGATCTTGGAGTTACAGACAGTTGTGAGCTGCCCTGTGGGTGCTGGGAACTGAACCCAGGTCCTTTGGAAGAGCAGGCAGTGCTCTTAACCACTGAGCCATCTCTCCAGCCCCCAACTAATATATTCTTAAAATCTTAAAAACCAAAGCTAGCAGTCAGTAACTTGTTACATTAAAACTTTGAAAAACTCTGAGATTGCTTTCTGCAAGAATCTAAGAATCTGTAGTGGGCAGGCGTAGAGGAGGCGGAGGCAGGTAGATCTCTGTGAGTTCAAAGTCAGCTTGGTTTGCCCATTGAGTTCCAGGTCCTCTAGGGCTACATAAAGAGACCTTGTCTCAAAAAAAATTTTTTTTTTTCCCTTTTTAAACTTGGTTGTGGAGCCCAGTAGTGTGGTGTTCCGAACTATCTCCAGGGAACACAACACCTTCTTCTGAATGCCTCAAGCACGTACACTCACACACAGCACACACACACCCACACACACACATATATATACACATAATTTTGTAAAATTCAAAATAAATTTTCTTTAAAAGAAAAAAAAAAAGAAGAAGACAAGATATTCTGATGCCTGAGGCCTATAAGAAACTATTAATAAAACCCAAGCCTAGCCATAGGAGAGCTCTGTTTTTTTGTTTTTGTTTTGTTTTTAGTTTTTTTGAGATAGGGTCTCTCTGTGTAGCCTTGGCTATCCTGGACTCCCTTTGTAGACCATACTAACCTTGAACTCAAAGATCCTCCTGCCTCTACCTCCAGGAGGGCTTGGATTACAGGGATGTGCCACCATGCCTGGTGATAGCTCTGTTATTAATCACCAGTGCTAAAGCATTTTGATGTTTTTGTCTGTTTTTCTGAGACAGGGTTTCTCTGTGTAGCCTTGGCTGTTCTGGACTCACTTTATAGACCAGGCTGGCCTTGAACTCACAGAGATCTGCCTGCCTCTGAGTGCTGGGATTACAGGAGTATACCACTGTGCCCAGCCAGTGTTTTGATGTTTAAAAGGCTATCCTCTGCCAGGTCTGGTGGCCCAAAGTCCAGCCACATATAAATAGACCAAGTTCAGAGTCAGCTTGAGGTGATCACATGACATGTTTCAAGAAAACAAAGAAAGACAGGAGGGAGAGAAGAGGAAGAGCCGGGCACAGGAAACCCGGGAGCCTCTACTATCCCCGTGTCACACACCTGCTGTGCTTTCCGGTGACTTTCCTGACCCACACTTTGAGGTGTGACAGGGTGAATCTTTCTAACATCCCATGGGATGTCGAGACGACGTGAAGTGGTGCGGAAGCAGTGTAGCCTGCCGTCCCAAATTATGTACAGTGGCCAGAGGCTGGCGGGTTGTTAACCCGCAGCCCCCATGTTCCTGGTCCTACCATCACACTCTGTTGTTGGTTTTAAACTTCAGTTTTCCCTTTTGATCTCTCTTCTCCACCTGGTGTGGTTTGAATTCCCTCTGCAGTTCTGAGGAGAAAGAGAGGTTTGCCCTGCTTTTCCCAAACCACCCCAGGGACTAATGCAGGGCAGATCAGGGCAGGGTGGTCGGTGTGGCTTGTCAGGTCCTGTTTGACACCCCCCCACCCACCCACCCAATGAACAAGGGGTTTATGGTCCAGATAGCCAGGAGAGATGGGAGTCTCTAATCTGGGAAGAGGCATTTCTTGACAGACCACACCAGAGGCCTGTTTATAACCCCATCTTAAAAACAAGGAAAATGGCCAGGCACTGTGGCACACGCCTTTAATCCCAGCACTTGGGAGGCAGAGGCAGGTGGATCGCTGTGAGTTCGAGGCCAGCCTGGTCTACAAAGTGAGTCCAGGACAGCCAAGGATACACAGAGAAACCCTGTCTTGAAAAAACAAAACAAAAAACCAAAAAGGAGTATGTGTGTGTGTGTGTGTGTGTGTGTGTGAGAGAGAGAGAGAGAGAGAGAGAGAGAGAGAGAGAGAGAGAGAGAGAGAGAGAGAGAGAGAGAATGCATATGAGATGAGTGCCTGGAGCTGTTGCCTGGGGAATTCTATCTCAGGAATGTTTCATGCCGCCTTGGTTTACCATGAGCGAGAACAGACGTTTCTCCTCAGAAAGGCCCTGGCTGTGTGAAATTCCGAGGGTAGAGTTAGATCTGTGCGTACTCGTCTAGCATGCCCTGGGCTCCAGCGTCATACCTCCGGTGCTGGCCTGGCCTTGCCTCCCTTAGTCATAGATGCCTGGGTGACTTCTTTAACGTGTCTGAACCTCAGTCCTCGTCTGTAGGCTGGAGCCTGGTAGGAGAGCCTCTCCCTTCCAGAGCAGGTCCTGGTGGAGTGGCTCGTGTTGGTGGTAACCTCAGCCTCTTGGCAGCAGCCAGTAACTCTGTTTACTTCCTAAGAGTGGCAACAGTGTCCCTTCGCTGGGTGGCTTGGCAGCACGCGGAGGACATTTCATTTATGGTCCCTGAGTAGGGCAGATAGGCATGTCTGACCAACTGACTCCAGAGTGCATGCAGCACAAGTAGGGAAGTAAGGTCATGTCTCTGAGTCTCCAGGAGTCACATGAGTCAACCGGGCGGGAAAGCCTTCACAGCTCGTGCACAGCCTCCGAGTGAGAGTGCTGGAAGTTTGTCCTGAAGCTGCCATCCGGGCCTCAACCAGTCCCTGCCCCACTTGCCAGGGTTCTACGCCTTGGGCCCAGGCAAGCTGGTGAGTCTGGTCTGTACTGGACATCAGTACCCATCACTAACACTGAGAGTGAAAGGCCCCATTGTTAGCACTATCTACAGTGAGCATGGTAAATGTGCTGACTTCCCAAACCCTCCTGGGTAAGTGCTTTATGGACACTTAACTCACTTAAGCCTCAAAACAGTTCAAGTTTTGTCCCTAAGCAGTTTGCTCAAGCAAACACAGCAGGTAGGACAGTAGAGTAACGAATTCTAAACCTATTTCATTCACCCCAGCACATGTCGGCCCCAACAAGGGACGCCCAAGCACCTCCAGACACCTCATGGCTAACCCCACCCCCACCCCTAGTATCTTCAGAGTAGTTTGAACTTGCTTGGTGGCTTCGGGTTACTGACTCTGAAGGCGTCTGATGGCCGAGATGACATTGGATCGTTCTTTGGTGTCAGGGGTGAAGATGGGATAAGTCATTCATACAGTGTCACTCGTGCCCTTAGTGTGAGCTCCTCATCCTCTGCGCAGCCGTCCGTTAACAAAGAGGGTTACTGCAAACTCACACCTAGAAGCAAACCGCTCATTTACCCCGCATTCAACCAAGAAACTCTGACCCGAGGCATGGAAGCAGGAAACGCTAGCTGGCGACCGCATCGAGTAAAGAGGTTGGTTCTTTAAGAGAGGGCAGAACTCAGGCGTTAGCCTCTTGTGTGCTGACTTTGGACTCTGACCCCCACACAAGCCGTGGCTGGTCAGCCATGCAGATTCACTTTTAGCACTCCGTGTCGTCACTTGCCCTTGGCATTCTGGGTATTCCTGCGGGGCGCCCCGCCCGAGGGCGCCCAGGCTTAGCCTTGTCCCTGCCTAGTGCATCATGGTTGGATGGAGAAGGTGAATGTGAGCCGAGCCCCAGAGAAAGCCACACCAGTTCTGAGTGTGTTGGTGTTAGAAACTGTCTGACACATGGGAGGAAATGGCTCCTTAGCATTTAAACTCCTGCTGTGGAGAACCGGAAGGAAAGGGCTGGTGGGGAGAAGGAACAGCAAGAGGCAGTTGTGAATAATGAGCCGCCAGTGGAACCGCTGGGAATCCCCACCTGGGAGGCACGGGCAAGGCGGGCAAGGCGGGCAAGGCGGGCAAGGCGGGCAAGGCGGGCAAGGCGGGCTGAGTGAAGGTGCCCTAATAAGGAGAACTAGGACAGCAAGGAGCTAAGGAGAGCTGTGACTCAGGAGCTGAACTGGCGCCTCAGAAGCTTTCCTCGGGGCCCCACACCTGGGCACTCACTCGCTGAAGCGAGGCTTGGGCTTCTTTCAGCCCGGAAGACCGCAAAAATCACACCAGTATTAGGAGCGTTTTCTGCGTTTCTCTGGGCTGAGCTCCCAAACCTTTTGAACTCTCCACAAATGAAGTATAAAAATCCCTCCGGAGATGAAAGAAATGACGGAGAAGAAAAGCCTCTCCTCCAAACCGTGGTAGCTTCATCAGGGACTCTGGCATGCCAGTCCCCACGGAGGAGTGGGCGGGAAAGGCTGAGTGAGGCTTTTCTTCCAAGTGCTGGGTTTTCCAATTACAAGGTGTGATAAATGGTTGAGTGGGTATGAGGAAAAACCATATAAACAAAATGTTCTAAAAAATCCAAGCATCTGTGATCAGAATGAGTTTCTGATTTGTTTTATGCATGCAGTACTGTTCCCATGGCCCTTCATTGTGGTGCGGTAATGGCTTCCCGAGGATTGGAAGTGGGACCAGCGGGCCCCAGGTGGAACCCCATGACCTCCTCACTCCCTCTCTGCCCTTCCTGTTGTGTTAGGGCTCACTCAGAAGGGGGGGGGGGTAGCCCTGGCAGTGAGGAGTCCTCGACTGTGACTCTGCATCAAACTCCCTCCCTCCCCTGCACACGGGGCTGGGCACGAGGTTCTAACTCGGTATTTCCTTTGGAAGCTGAGTAGGACCGCACTGTGGCTTAATGGTCCATGTCAGTGAAAGATGTTGGTTGCCTTTGTCACTGCTGTGCCTAACACGCCTGAAGAAAGAACTTGAGGGAAGACGGGTTTATTCTGACTCATTCCGAGAGGGCTCAGGCCATGGTTGCTTGGCCGCGTATATTCAGGCAGAAAGAACGTCCCAGCAAGAAGCACGTGGGGCCAGAGAGGACCCTGGGACAAGATAGTCCCACTTCCACCAGCGAGGTCCTACCCTTCAAGTTTCCAAAACTCTCCAAAGCTGTGCTCCTCAGGGGCCAGGCCACATGGGCCTTTGGGGACATTTCAGATGTGAAAAAACGACGCCGTAGCTGGGCAGTAGAATGCACCCGAGAGTGGAACTTAGTGGGGTCGTGGGTCTGTTGGAATCAGATCATACTAAATTCATGTGACAACCTTGGTTGTTTAGGCCCACGACAGAGTGTGTCCACAGCAGCGGTGAAGGAAAAGGCGCTGTGCTCACTAGATGGGAACAGTCAGCTCTTCCCGTGGAAAGATAAATAACTAAAAGTGAATCCCAAAGTTAAAAAAAAAAGAAAAATCAATCACAAAACACAAACAACTTCCAAGGGAGGGGGCACTGGTTCAGTAGCCAAGAGCACTGGCTGTTCTTTAGAGGACACAGGCTCAATTCCCAGCACCCACGTGGCCCCTCTCCTCTGTCTCTAACTCCCTGTCCAGAGTGGATGTGATGTCATCTTCTGGCTTCTGCGGGCACACACGTTATACGCAGGCAACATACCCACACTCAAAAAATAAAATAATTTTTAAAGTGCTTCCAGTACAGATGAACAGATCTTATGTCAGGCCCCCCAGGGCTCAGAGTGTCCTTGTTTTTAAAATTGACAGACTAGACTATTAGCCCCGTTAGGACAGGGACTCTGGATATTCCTGTTAATTAATTAGCTTAAAAAATTGTTTAAGGCAAGGTCTGACTGTATAGCCTTGGTTGGCCTGGATTTGCTATGTAGACCAGGCTGGCCTTGAACTCACTACCTCCCAAGTACTGGGATTACAGACATGTGGCACCATGCCTGGCTTGTCAGTAAATTGTTTGCACCAAGTGTGGTCCTTAGAATATGTTACTAATCCAGAAAATGTTTGTTGAATAAATATTTGATTTCAAAGATTCTAAAACACCAAGATTTCTAAAAGACAAATTGCCAAAATTACTTTGGGCCCCAGTCCGCTTGCAAACAGGAGCTGCCTGAGGGGGAGACTCTGGTGAGCTTTGGTCTTCTCTGAATCCAGGTTAAAGGAATTTGAAATGGAGGGCTGGAGAGATGGCTCAGAGGTTAAGAGCACTGTCTGCTCTTCCAGAGGTCCTGAGTTCAAGTCCCAGCACGCACATGGTGGCTCACGACCATCTATAATGAATTCTGGTGACCTCTTCTGGTGTGTAGTTGTACATGCAGATACAACATTGTATACATAATAAATAAATACATATTTTTTAAAAAGGGATTTGAAATGTTTACATGCACCTTGAAAGAAGATAGCCCCCCACAAAACATGAAACTGTACCTTAGATGACATCACATCTAGGGTACAGAGTGACAAGGTATTGGCATGTGTACAACACAGAGCATCACCACCACAGTGACGGCAGCTTCTGCATCAGAGCCTCCTGGTCCCTCCCTCTCCTGGACTCCAGCTCCATCCACAACTGCTGATCTAGCTGCCTTGTGTCTAATAACTAGAACAATACTAATTAACAATAATAATAATTTTCAATTATGGTTTGGCTAAAAAGCCAGAAGTATTAATGAAGGGTGGGGCAAGCCTAGAGAGGGTGTACTGCAAGCTTTGGACACCGTGTGAAGACAGTTTTACAGTTATAGAAACAGCACAAGGGTTGTATACACAGCTCAGATATAAAGCTGACCACCACGATTCTGAACGTGGACCTCAATCTAATGTCTTAAAAAATTCCTCAGACTTTGAGTCTGTTTTGGAAGGTTCAAATATCACACTATTTCAGAACAAAGCATTTGAGAAAACACATTTCTGTCTCTGTCTCTCTGTCTCTCTCTGACTCTATCTGTCTCTGTGTTTCTGTGTCTCTGTCTCTCTGTCTGTGTCTCTGTCTCTCTTTTTCTCTCTGTCTCTCTTTCTCTCTCTGTCTCTGTCTCTCTCTCTCTCTCTCTCTCTCTGTGTGTGTGTGTGTGTGTGTGTGTGTGTGTGTGTGTGTGTGTGTGTCTCCCTGGATACCCAAGGAAAGATGTATTAGCCTGAATTGAAGTAAGGGACTTGTCATATATTTGTGAGCAATTAAATGCAGGAAAAAGCCGTGGGGACTATACCTTTAGGTAGAATTGTTTGAGGGCTTGACGTTTTCTGTGTCCTGGGGCTACTGCTGAGGAAGATGGCAAGGCCTGCTGTCCTGTGGGAGCTTGCCGGCTGATGGTGAGAGGAGGGAACTGAGGCAGATGGCAGGGTGCCCTTAGGCTAGAGACTGAGGGACAGAGAGAGCCCAGGACACTGGGTGGGGGGAGCACTGCAGGAGCTTGGCGTGACCAGAGAAAGCTGCTGTATATGAATGGAACTCTTATCACTTGCTTTTCTCATTCCTGTGACCAAATACCTGGCATGAAGTATCTTGAGGAAGGAAGAGTTTTTCTGAGGTTATAGTTGGAGATATTTAGCCCATCCCGGCAGAGAAGGTGCTATGGACCATCCTGCCTCGGCCTCCTGCACTGCTAGGCTGGTCCTCCTGCGCTACAAATGTATGCTCTTGGCTTGTAAAGTATTTACGACAAGAGGTGGCAGCTCTTTGGAAGTAAGTGTTTCTGTAGGCAGATGGTATCTGTGTGGTGTCGTGTATGTCATGTCTGACCCCACCCCAGTCACAAAGAAAAAGAGACAAGACGACGTCTCTGCTTGTCATTGGTGCTGCCATGTATAGGGATCTGAAGAGACACTGCCCAGGAGATCAGCAGTGTGCTAAGAGTTGCTTTTGTTGTTTATTGAAGTTAACAGCCCAAACAAGAGGCTGTGTCCCCACCTTCGTGCAGTCCCCTCCCAGGCCAGTGGGACCATGCAGGCTTGCTGATCTCATCTGATTGCCTCTTTCTCATGTCCTTCCTGCCCCTTCCTTCAGAGGCACTGGAGATTGCTCTGCCCCATGGAAGCGGCATTACAGTGCACATCAAGCTGGCGAGCCCAGCCCTGCCGGGGAAACCCTGCTACATCACCATGCTGAGGCAGCATATGACCGAGTTGTCTGTGAAACCCGGAGAAAGAAAGACCTTTACCTTTAGCTGCCACAATCCAGAGAAGCACTTTGTGATGAAGGTCGAGAAGACTATCGGTGAGTTGGTCCTCACACGCTGTTGTGTAAATCCCTGCACACGCTGCTCTCCCAGGCTGTGCCAGCCTCGGGTGCTGGAGAGAGGCCCACTCTGGCGTCTCACGCATCTCTCCAGGATGGCTCTTCCATGGTGGTGGTAGAAGCCATGGCTTCCCATGGGCACCAGATTACTCTTCAAGAAAATCCAGGGGGGCTGGAGAGATGGCTCAGTGGTTAAGAGCACTGCCTGCTCTTCTAAAGGACCTGGGTTCAATTCCCAGCAACCACATGGCAGCTCACAACTGTCTGTAACTCCAGGTCCAAGGGATCTGACACATTCACACTAATGCACATAAAATAAAATAAATTAAATTATTTTTTAAAAAAAGAAAAAGAAAGAAGGAAAAAAGAAAAAAGAAAAAAAAGAAAAAAGAAAATCCAGGCCACCCAGACAGGAGCTGGTCTGAGCTTACTTAGCTTGTGAGGAGTAGAATAGGTCAGCGACTCTGGCTGGAGTGCTCGCTCGCTTTCTTTTTCTTTTCTTTCTTTCTGGGCTTTTGAGACAGGGTCTTTCTTTCTACATACCCTAAGCTGTCCTGGAGCTCACTATATAGATTAGGCTGGCCTGGAACTCACAGAGATACACCTGCCTTTGCCTCCCAAGTGCTGCCACCCAACTTTAGACTTTTGTTCTTAACCCCGTAGCCACACAGGCCACACAGAGCGCAGGAGAGACCCATAGACGAGGTAGGCTCTGGTTCATGAACTCAGAAGATCTAAATAACAAGGGTCTCACCATAGGACCTTTTGTTTTTCCCTGCTATAACACAATACCTGAAGCTAGGTAATTTACAAAGACCAGGCATGTATCTTTCTCACGGTATTAGAGGCTGAGAAACCCAAGATAAAGGTACAGGGGGTGACGTCCCTTCAACCTGAACCTTCCTGTAGAGGCCTTGTGACTTAATTACCTCCTATTGGCAACACTAAGAGACGTACCGCCTCTTAATGGCGCCATGCTGGGAACTGGTTTTTCACCTGTGGGTCTTAGGGAGGTCATAACACTCAAGGCACAGAGGAGCAGAAGACAGAGAATTAGAAGGTCATGGAGTTCAGTGTGATTCCCTGGTCCCTCCTTTCTGTTCATCCCTACTGCCCTTTTTGTGGTCGTCATTTTTAAAACACGAGTTGCTTTATAACTAAATAAGCCAATAAAGTGACTTTAATTTTGAAAAGGGTCACTAAGGAGCTATGCCACAAGTAAAGTGTTTTGGTACATTTTGGTCCTTCAGCGCTGAGATGCCCGAATCACTTGGTGGGGAGTGAAAATGCATGCTTTCAACTTGTCAAGGCAATAAGAAAGTAGCATTCTTAAAAATAATAGATACAGACCTGGGATTGTATCCAGTGGTGCGCCTGCCCCTCACTTCCTCCCCCAACAAACAGCCGGAAGCTTTGAGTGGAGTTTGACATCTTAGTTCTCACTCCACAGCAGTTGCCTGAAAATTTATGAAAGGGGAGTTCTGCTGGGGCAAAGGAGCTATGGTCACTTCTGACTCACATGCCCCTCCCTCTCTGGAGGGGAAGCGTCTGACTTTCTTGAGTTTTTTGCACTGGGCAGAATGCAAGATATTTATAGGCATGCTGGTCAGAGAGCGGCTTCCACTTCTGTGTCTATCCTGAAAACTAAACTTTCGGTGACAAAGGACAGTAGCTGCATTCTCGTTCAATGTCCCCAGTGTTGAGTCTAGCACCAGCTGAGGCTTCTCGGCTGAGTTCTTGGTATAGAGTCAGACCAGAAGCTGCTGACTAGCGCACGTTATGGACGAGTCTAGGGCGCCAGACTCAGGGGCTCTGCTTCGGGAGGGACTCAGATCCCACTGTGGAGAGAACGGGCTGCTTGCCCTGTCACTGAGGAAAATAAGTAGGGGCTCGCAAGATGGATCAGTGGGTAAAGGAAAGGCACTTGCTGCCAAGCCTGATGGCCCGAGTTTGATTCCTGAAACCCACACCATGAAGGAGAGAATCAATTCCTATGAGTTGTCCTCTGACTTCCAACACACACACACACACACACACACACACACACACACACACACACACACACACGTGCAACATGAGTGGAAAGCTAAGAGCTGTTCCATACACACAGTGAAGTTTCTATGAGCTCCTAAAATAGCTGTGATCTTTATCGACACACAAGTCTAATTTTAGCCTCATTAATCACCTCTTTATCTGATTCTGTTTTATTGGTTTGGCCGAGCAGTGCCCTGACATGAGTGCAGGCTGACCACAGACAGCCCAGCTTCAGTGCTGAGTCAGCTGCATCTACAAGTGGACAAATGCAAATCATGCAGAGCTGCTCTGCAGTAATGACAGGTTTGATGTGGATGATCTCAGAGGTCTTAGACTGCTCTTGACTTCTCCTCCTCCTCGTCCTCCTCCTCCTCTTGACTTCTCCTCCTCCTCCTTCAGATTTATTTATTATTAAATAAACACGAACACCTGTAGGCCAGAAGAGGCATTAAATCACATTATAAATGGTTGTGAGCCACCATATCATTGCTGGGAATTGAACTCAGGACCTCTGGAGGAGCAGACAGTGCTCTTAACGACTGAGCCATCTCTCCAGCCTGAGTTCTCCTAACTCTCTTTGGAGTTGACAGTGTGTGCATGTGCGTGTGCATGTGCGTGTGCATGTGTATGTGGTGTGTAGTCACATCCATGCTCACACATGTGAAAGCTAATCAATGTGCAGTGTCTTCCTCTACTGCCCTCCACTGCTTTTTTTTTTTTTTTTTTTTTTGACACAGGGTTTCTCTCTATAGCCTTGAGTGTCCTAGACTCGCTTTGTAGACCAGGCTGGCCTTGAACTCACATCGATCCACCTGCCTCTGCCTCCCAAGTGCTGGGATTAAAGACTTGCGCCACCACACCCAGCTCCTCCACTGTATTTTTTTTGACATGAGATCCCTCACTGAATCTGGGGCTCACCAATTAGCTAGGTTGGTTGTCCATCAAGACCCCAGGCGCTTCCTGTCTCTGCCTCTCAGGTCTGGACTACAGGCACGCTTTGCCCCACCTGGGTTTTGAGTGTAGGTAAGAGGTGTACACACATGAATGTGCAGGCACACAGACCCAAGTATGCACACGTAGGGGCCTGAACAGAACACTGGGTGTCACAGACCCAAGCATGCACACGTAGGGGCCTGAACAGAACACTGGGTGTCTCTCCCTCTGTTGATCTTATTACCTTGAGATGGGATCTCACACTGGATTTTCAAAGCTTGGACCCAGGGCCTGGAGAGACCGCTCAGCGGTTAAGAGCACTGTCTGCTCTTCCAAAGGACCCGGGTTCAATTCCCTAGCACTCACATGGCAGCTCACACCTGTCTGTAACTCCAGTTGTGGGGATCTGACTCCCTCACACAGACATATGCAGGCAAAACACTGATGGACCTAAAATAAAAATTAAATAAAAATTTAAAAGGCTTGGGTCCACTTGTCTCTCTGCCCCTCAGTGCTGAAGGTTACAGGCGTGCACTGCCATGCCAACTTTTTATGGGGCACTGGTGTTTTGAACTCAGGTCCTCATGCTCACAAAACAAGCACCCCAGCACCATCAACACCCAGGAGGAGCACAAGTAAACACCCAGATTCTATTTTGGGGGTGTAGACGGTTTTTGTTTGTTTGCTTGGGGTTTGGTTTTTTGTTTTTTGTTTTTCAAGATAGGGTTTCTCTGTGTGGCTTTGGATGTCCTGGACTCGCTTTGTAGAGCAGGCTGGCCTCAAACTCACAAAGATCCACCTGCAGAATGTTGGTATTACAGGTGTGCACCACTGTGCCCAGCTCTTTTTTTGTTTTGTTTTGTTTTGTTTTTTAATATTTATTTATTTATTTTATGTAGATGAGTGCTCTATCTGCATGTACACCTGCATGGCAGAAGAGGGCATCGGATCCCAGTACAGATGGCTGTGAGCCACCATGTGGTTGCTGGGAATTGAACTCAGGACCTCTGGAAGAGTAGACAGTGTTCTTAACTGCTGAACCATCTCTCCAGGCCTTTTTGGGTTTGTTTGTTTGATTGATTGATTGATTAATTTCAGACAGGGTTTCTCTGTGTACCCTTGACTATCCCTGGAACTCACTCTGTAAACTAGGCTGGCCTTGAACTCAGTGATCCTCCTGCCTCTGCCTCTGGAGTGATGGGATTAAAGGTGTGCGCCACCACCACCACCACCACCTGGCTGAACCACAGATTCTTACTACAAGACCGAAGGCCATTGCACCTTCACACACCCTCCCTGCACAACACTAACCCTGAAGAGGCGTTGCCTGCTTTCTGTTGTTCCAGTCTTTGCTGAAGCCTCCTTGATAGAAACAAGCATGCTGTTTTAAAAGGCTTAGGAGATAAAATGTATCAAAGGATATAATTAGTTATTAGCTTTTAGCTGATTCCTCTGCAGTGCTGCTAGAGGAGAGAGCAGCGGAGCAGGAAGCTCAGGGCTCAGCTCAGCCAGTGAGGGGAACCGTGTGCTGAATACGTCCAGTAATTAGTTAATGAGACGTAGAAGGAAAAGGAAGTTTAAAAGGTGGAGCCTGGCAGTCTGTCCTCAAAACCATGAAACTAATGGGGGAAGGAAGTTATCTCAAGCTGCAGGCTCCCTATAGCTCCTTAGAAGGCCAGTTGGGGGGACAAGTAACCAGATACCAAGCACAGTCTGGGAAACAGTGTCAGATGTCCTCAATCCAAAGGCGGATTTGGTGGTGTGGGTGCGGGGTGCATATTATTACTCAAGGCTATGACAAAAGACCTGCTGGGAGCAGCTCAGGGAAGCAAGGGTTTATTTCTGACCAGAGTTCCAAGGGATCCTATGGAGAGTCATAGTGGAGAAGACTTGACAGCAGAAGCAAGAGGCAGCAGCTGGTCACGTTGCATCTCTAGTCAAGAGGCAGCTGGTCACGTTGCATCTCTAGTTAAGAGGCAGCTGGTCACGTTGCATCTCTAGTTAAGAGGCAGCTGGTCACGTTGCATCTCTAGTCAAGAGGCAGCTGGTCACGTTGCATCTCTAGTCAAGAGGCAGCTGGTCACGTTGCATCTCTAGTTAAGAGGCAGCTGGTCACACTGCATCTCTAGTTAAGAGGCAGCTGGTCATGTTGCATCTCTAGTTAAGAGGCAGCTGGTCATGTTGCATCTCTAGTTAAGAGGCAGCTGGTCATGTTGCATCTCTAGTTAAGAGGCAGCTGGTCACACTGCATCTCTAGTTAAGAGGCAGCTGGTCACACTGCATCTCTAGTTAAGAGGCAGCTGGTCACACTGCATCTCTAGTTAAGAGGCAGCTGGTCACACTGCATCTCTAGTCAAGAGGCAGCTGGTCACACTGCATCTCTAGTTAAGAGGCAGCTGGTCACACTGCATCTCTAGTCAAGAGGCAGCTGGTCATGTTGCATCTCTAGTCAAGAGGCAGAGAAAGGTGAATGCTGGTGCTCTCCTCACTTTCTGCGTTCTATTCAGTCTAAGACCCCATTCCAGGTGATGGTGCTACCCACATTCAAGTCTTCCCACCTTAATTAATGTAATCTAGAAAATCCTTCATTGACATGCCCAGAGATCTGTTTCCATGGTGATTCCGCATTCTAGAATAACTACCACAAAGAAACGCCCCCAGAAGCAGCCCAGCCAGAGGGAAACAAAAGAGAGACCAGGAGCAAACTGAGCACGAGGTGACTGTTTCTGCTAAAGTCCAGCCTCGCATGGACTTTACATAAAGAATGTTCCAGGCCCGAAGTGGTGCACTGTCAGCCCCAGGCTGTGTCTCCTCAAGCAGTGGGGCCAACCCTTCTCGGTCCTGTACCCCAAATCAGAACGAGAAGAGAGCCATGTCTCCCAGGCGTCTCTGATCCAAAATAACTCCCCAGCTGAGGTGCTGACCAGCAAAAGGCCACCAGTGAGCCACTGGGGTGGTAAAAGCTCCTGGGCACAATTCCATAGCGCCTACTTAGGAGGGGCAGCACGTTGTGGCCTTGCTGTGTCCGTGATCAAAGCTGCTCTTGTGTCTGTGTTCTAGACTGCACGGCAGGCCCGTGTCCTTTTGGAGAGGTTCTTCTTCAGCCATCCACATCAGAGCTGCCCACCCTCAACAGAACCTTCATCTGGGATGTCAGAGCTCATAAGAGCATTGGCCTGGAGCTGCAGTTCTCAGCCCCTCGCCTAAGGCAGATAGGGCCAGGCGAGAGCTGTGCCGCTGGAGTTACTTACTCCATCAGTGGCCGTATAGATACCACTGAGGTCAGGATTGGGACCTTCTGCAGTAATGGCACCGTGTCCCGGATCAAGATGCAAGAGGGTGTGAAAATGGCCTTACACTTGCCCTGGTTCCACTCCAGGAACATCTCAGGCTTCAGCATCGCCAACCGATCATCTATAAAACGTGAGTATGCCCCTCCTATGCCCACTATGTGATCAGATGGACATAGGCAGAATGTTCCAGAGTTTTCAACGTGTCAGCAATTTATTTGTTTGTTTGAGACTGTTTCTCAGTGTAGCCTTGGCTGTCCTGGAACTCATCAATAGACCAAGCTGGCTTGAACTCACAGAAATCTGCCTTCATCGACCTCCCCAGTGCTGGGATTAAAGGCGTGTGCCACTGCTGCCCAACAGATTTTTTTTTTCAAGACAGGATTTCCCTGTGTAGCCTTGACTGTTCTGGACTCTCTTTGTAGACCAGGCTGGCCTCGAACTCACAGAAATCTGCCTGCCTCTGCCTCCCAAGTGCTGGGATTAAAGGTGTGCACCACCGCTGCCCAACAGCGTTATTTTATTTTATTTTATTTTATTTTCTTCAAGATAGGATTTCCCTGTGTAGCCTTGACTGTTCTGGACTCTCTTTGTAGACCAGGCTGTCCCTGAACTCACAGAGATCCGCCTGCCTCTGCCTCCCGAGTGCTGGGATTAAAGGCGTGCAGCTATTTATTTTTTGAGACAGAGTCTCATATAGCCTAGGATGGCTACAAGTTCACTACGTAACCAAGACTGGCACTGAACCCCTGACCTTCCTGCCTCCATCTCCCTGGTGCTAGTATTACAAGTGCGCGTGACCAGACTGAGCTTCTTTTTCCGTCTGGCACACAGTGTTTGTTTCACAGAATGACATGGCATGGCCTTACAGACCCACATTCACAGAGCACGTCTCTGACTTTGTCCCCTGCCTTCTCCAAGCATGTCGGTGCAGCCTGTTGTGCTGGCCTCTCCCCTCATGCTCCCTCATGAGAGTCAACCTTGAAGGAGCCTGTGTTCAACGGCTCAACATTACAAAAAATAAGATGATAGAAACGTTAGCTAAGCAAACCATCCTAGAAGCAAAGGCAGTAAACACTCAAAGTTAATCACTTCCTCGTGATTCTTCTATGGCCTGCCTAATGCCCTCGGTGATGTGTGTCTGTCTGTCTGTCATGTCAGAACACTGCTCAGCTGCACGTTCAGATGTGCTGGGAATGTTTAACTAAGCCCTGGGGACTGTGTTAATTGCATGGAGATGGGTGCACTGAACAAACCCGTTTCCCCCAACCCAGTCAGCTATTCAATGCTTGCTCATACACCTGCCAGTGCGTATTTGTTCCTAGTCTCTGCCCTCAGTGTAAAGATCAGGTCCAGCCCCATCACTTCTGCCCTCAGCCATGAACAGCCAGTGTCAGCATCGCCTTTCTTTCTGCTTTGGATCTGTCTCGACAGGCCTGTGCATCATTGAGTCGGTATTCGAGGGTGAAGGCTCGGTGACCATGATGTCTGCCAACTACCCAGGAGGCTTCCCTGAGGATGAGCTCATGACCTGGCAGTTCGTTGTCCCTGTACACCTGAGGGCCAGTGTCTTCTTCCTCAACTTCAATGTCTCCAACTGTGAGAGGAAGGAGGAGCGAGTCGAATACTATATCCCAGGATCCACCACCAACCCGGAGGTGTTCAGGCTGCAGGACAAGCAGCCAGGGAACATGGCTGGGAGCTTCAACCTCTCCCTGCAAGGCTGTGACCAGGATGCCCAGCGCCCGGGGATCCTCCGGCTCCAGTTTCAGGTCCTGGTCCAGCGTCCACAGAATGAGAGCAGTGAGTAATCCGTAGTCTCCTTTTTCCTGTTCCTTGTGTGGCCTTAGGTGAGGAGGTGGCCTGTTCTGCGCATAGAGCAACCAGGAGATTCAGGAAGTGAGTGCTGACATAGACAGCCTCACTGGGAGACCCTGAGCCGGCACTTTGCTTTAGCACAGTATGAAGCAAACACAGTCCTGCATTCAGGGTGGGAAGGACGGTGGGTTTGGCTTTTGTTTTTAAGGTGCGTGCATGCATGCGTGCGTGCGTATGTGAGTCGTGTGTGTGCCTGTGGATGTGTGTGTGTGTGTGTCTGTGTGTCCGTGTGTATGTGTGTATGTGTGTCTGTGTGTATGTTGTGTATGTGCAGGTGCCATTACAGCAATTCTGAGCCACCTGATATGGGTGCTAGGAACTGAACTCAGATCCTCTTCAAGAACAAATTCTCTTACTACTGAGCCATCTCTCTAGCCCCAGCTAATCTGTTTCTAATGAGGACATTGAAAAGTTGCCTTGCAAGACCTCTCTTACCTTGACCCTGCAGTGGGAACCAAAATGTCAGTCAACACCATGAGCAACAACAGTGGGGTAGTGAACTCCCCACAGCCACACATTGGGCACACTGCATTTTAAACCCTGTGCTAAACATACCAAACATTACAAAGCCTTAGCTAATTCTAATCAAACCAAAAGATTCCAATGCGTGTGGGACTAGCCTTGAAGCTTACAGTTTAACAGCAGTAGAGCAAACTCAAAACCCAGAGCTTGTCAGAGGAAGAGAGTGTGTGTGTGTGTGTGTGTGTGTGTGTGTGTGTGTGTGTGTGTGTGTGTGTGCTCATCCCAAGAGATGACTTGTCACTTTGGCCACCTCACATGGCAGCTGCCTACCCATGCCTCGCACCCTGTCTCCTTGTGGTTTCAGATAAAGCCTATGTGGTGGAGAGAGAGAGAGAGAGAGAGAGAGAGAGAGAGAGAGAGAGAGAGAGAGAGAGAGAGAGTGTGTGTGTGTGTGTGTGTGTGTGTGTGTGTGTGTGTGTGCTCATCCCAAGAGATGACTTGTCACTTTGGCCACCTCACATGGCAGCTGCCTGCCCATGCCTCACACCCTGTCTCTTTGTGGTTTCAGACAAAGCCTACGTGGTGGACCTGAGTCAAGAAGAAGCCATGTCACTCAGCATAGAGCCACGGCCAGTCAAACACGGTGGCAAGTTTGACCCTAAGTGCATCGTGTGTCTCGAGTCTTGGTCCTGTAGTAACAATGTCACGCTGACAGCTGGCTCCAAACACAAGATTTCCTTCCTGTGCGATGACTTGACACAGCTGTGGATGAATGTGGAGAAAACCATAAGTACGCCCTTACCAAAGACCCTGACCATAGCTTTGCCCAGACGCTCAGACTGCATAGGCTCTCCCATGCTTCAGCCTCTTTATTAGAAAACTCTGTGTGTGTGTGTGTGTGTGTGTGTGTGTGTGTGTGTGTGTGTGTGTGTGAGACACACACAGGCACACACACCCAGACACAAGTGCACGCAGAAGTCAGAGAGCACAACTTATGGGAATCAGTTTCCTCCTTCTCCCATGTAGGTTCCAGGGATCAAACTTAGGTAGGTCCCCAGTCTGGCGGCGTGCGCCTCTATCCACTGAGCCCTCTTGCCTCGCTTAGTGGAGCTTAGTGTGTGGGTTGTGCAGGGCATAGTCTGAAGTGACCACTGAGGGCAAGTGAACAGGGGTGAGAGAGAGAATAGGCCAATGCTGAGATGCCTTGTCAGGATTGCCACAGCAGGCCTGGGTCCCAACCTGCCAGCCTTTCCCTGGGAAAGTCCTCTGCTCCTTTGCTCAGCTGTCCCGTCTCTGTGTCTCCATTTGTCTGCTTCCTGCCCCCTTGTCTGTCAAGAACTTAGACTCCTGGGACCCGGAGATGTAATTTAGTTGGTAGAATGCTTGCATAACATGCATTAGGTCTTGAAATATTTTTTGGTTTTATGACACCTGTAGCCTGGCTGTCCTGGACTCGCTCTGTAGACCAGGCTGGCCTCGAACTCAGAGATCCACCTGTCTCTGCCTCCCAAGTGGTGGGATCACAGGCATGCGCCACCATTCCTGGCTCTGAATTTAATTCTTAACACCATATAAACTAACTATTCCTTGGCTATACAAGTTCAAGCCCAGCCTGGGAAAGATGAGAGGCTAATAAAGCAAACAAACAAAATGGACTTAGCCTGGCTCCTTCTGTGGCTTGTGAAAGTCTTTTAGCAAATGCAACAAACCTCATACTCAAGATTTGCCGATGAAGTTCAATTGGAATAGTGATTTCCTGGCGTTCACAACACCCTGGGCTATCCCCAGTAGTGCATGAACTATGCATGCACCGCTATAATCCTAGGACTTGGGAAGTTAACGCAGGAGGATCAGAAGTTCAAAGTCATCTTTGGCTACATAGAGTTCCAGGCCAACCTAGCTATATGAGACCCTATCTCATGTAGCTGAATAGTGCTCAAGAGGCAAAGGCACACAAACTCTGGTGCCCATATTTGACCATGTTCCCTGGATGGGGAGGCCTGGTGGCACTCAGAGGAAGGATAGCAGGCCACCAAGAAGAGACTTGATACCCTATGAGCATATACAGGGGGAGGAGGTCCCCCTCAGGAACAGTCATAGGGGAGGGGAGTAAGGGGAAAATGAGAGGGAGGGAAGAATGGGAGGATACAAGGAATGTGATAACAATTGAGATGTAATATGAATAAATTAATAAACTATATTTTAAAAAAAGAGGCAAAGGCAGATAGAAGGTAGATGTGAGTTCAAGGCCAGCCTGGTCTACATAGAGAGTTTCAGGACAGCCAAAGTGGTATAAAGAGACTCAATGTTAAAGGAAAGAAAACCCAGCCATTTCCAGCTGAGAGAGACACCACGATCTCTGACACGAAGCTGGGGGTCACGGGAGCTAGAGTAGCATGAAGCCACCCAATTAGGAAGTGGCAGGACACTTCCAATTATGAGGTGCAAGCTAAGATGGCCACAGTGTCACTCACAGTTCTAACATGACACAAAAGTGCAGGGGCATGCTGGGGTGGAGACTTGTGTCTTAGCATCCCAGACAAAAGGAGAACACAAGTCAGAAGAGAGCATTTCTGTCCTGAGTGCTCACGGGGTCTTGGCTGCCAGGATGGTAGACAAGAAGAATAGGAAAGCTAGTTAAAAATCATGAGTGGAAAAGAAAGCAGGCAGCCCTAGATTCCGGCCTTCGGCAGCCCGTAAGCTAAGGAGGGTGCACCCCTCCCTCCCTGCACATGGGTACCACCAGCTTTCTCTTCCAGGCTGTCTGAACTACTACTGCTACAAGAGGTCCTTCCACCTGCAGGTGCCCAGGGACATCCTCCAGCTGCCCGTGCAGCTGCATGACTTCTCCTGGAAGCTACTGGCACCCAAGGACAGGCTCAGCCTTATGCTGGTGCCAAGTCAGAAGCTGCAGCAGCACACGCGGGAGAAGGCCTGTAACTCCAGCTTCGGCTACCTCGTGGCCAGCACCGCCCCTGGCCAGGACTTGTACTTTGGCTCCTTCTGCCCAGGGGGCTCCATCGAGAAGATCCAGGTGAAGCAGAACAGCTCCGTGACGCTGCGAACGTACGCACCCAGCTTCCAACAAGAGGTCTCCAGGCAAGGACTGACAGCATCCTTCATACCGTATTTCAAAGGTAAGCGGCCCCTTGCTCATACACCACCAGCCATTCCTGTTAGCCACTCAGTGTGTCTTGCATAAACCTGTATTAGTTACTTTCCTGTTGTGTGATCAGGTACATAAGACGCACCTGAGGGAAAGGTTTACTGCGGCTCACAGTTCACAGGCATAGTCCGCCACAGTAAGGAAGTCACAGCAGTGTGAGCCTGTGTCTGCACTTAGGAAGCAGAGAGGGACAGGAAGTGCTGCTATAAAACCTCAGGGCCCAGATGACCCACTTCCTCCAGCAAGTCTCCACTAACTGCGGTTTTACAGCCTTCCAACAGCATCACTCAAGGGATAATAAACATTCGGAGACGTGTCCCCCGGGGGACTTTTCACATTAAAACATTAGCAGAGCCTTTAACAAAACTGTCCATTTACAGAGAAGCGATTGTTGCCAGAGGTTGGTCCTGCATCAGAGGTGTGCAGGACATTGGGTCCCAATCCTGGCTTTTTCATCAACCACCCATGGAAATTTCTAGATCTTACAAGTTCCAAAAATGTTTCTGACAGTGGGATGCAATGGCTGGCAGGCAGTAAGACAAGGAATCAGGTTCTAGTCTTTTTTTGGGAGCTGACATGGGAAAATAATGAGAAACGACCATTAAAAACCTGAATTTTTATGATTCTGCTTTTACAATTCAGTATACCATGGAGAGCACAGCGGGGGAAGGGGGATTCCTGGGGAAGAAGTGGCAGGTACAAGGGTCCTATTCTGCATGGCAGAGGCAGGATCAAAGTCCACAGTGTTCTGAGCTAGAAAGTGAGGTCTAAATGGCTCTCTGGGGTCACCTGAATGCAGCAGAGTACAAAAGTCACAATCGCCATTATGTGTTGCTCAAAGATTGATTATGTTAAATTAGAGGGCATTTTCAAATTGGCTGAGACCCTTGTTTGACTTTTCAGTGGCATAGTGGGAAAGAAATGGATCTTTGGCCATAGATTAAGGTCAGTCCAGGCCGACTACCATCTCCAAGGTTACCAGGGAAACGCCTTTGGGAACCCTTTGAAAATCGGGGTCATTCTCATCAGGGCACATTGTTAGTTCTAGTCTATCTGGAGCTCACAGCAGACCTGTGGGCATGTCGGAAGCCCTTTTAACTTGGAAACTCCAGATTTCTGCCCAAACCTGAAGGTTTTTGGTTGTTGTTGTTGTTGTTGTTGTTGTTTATCCTCTAGGGCAGACATAGATATATGCCACTCCCACAGCAAAGTAGGACGGGTGTTGCCATGTTAGGAACATTTCTGAGAACCCTCATTTGGTGAACTGTTCTGATGTTTGTTTGTTTGAAAGAACCTGGATGCCTTGTCTAACAGAGATATATCCTTCACTGGCCAATACAATAGTCACATATGATTATGGAAACCAAAATCAATGTTAAATAAATGAAAAATATGAGTCTTTGTTGTATTGGCTTTCTGTCGCTATGAGATAAAGAACTGAAACGCAGTAAGTTTGTTTTGGCTGGCTGAAGGCTGACTCTGGTGGTCCAGCTGCTTTGGGGGTCTGTGTTGGAGCAATACCTCCTAGTAGGAATGTGAATGTGAGGGGCTGCTCGCCTCCTGGTCATCAGCAAGCCAAACGAAAGGGAAGGACAGGTCCCCAACAGCCCCTTTAAGGGTATGTCCCCAGTGACCTAACTTCCTTCTACCTGACCTCCCCCTTAAAGGTTCGGTCACTTCCCAGTAGCAGTGTGGCCTGGTAACTGAGCCTATACTACACAGCCTTTGGGGAAAGCTCAAGTATCAGTGTTGCTCCCAGATCAATCCAAAAAAAGAACCAGAAAACACATGAAACCATTGTAAAATGCAAGAAGAATCTTTAATTTAGCTCTGAGCTGGGTTGCACCTGATCCCCCAAATGCTAGGCCTCAGGAGTGACCTCGAGGCCATGATCTGAGGTCCTTTTATTCTCTCTTCCTCTTTTCCCCCCTTTGGTTTTTTGAGACAGGGTCTCTGTGTTAGCCTTGGCTGTCCTAGATTTGCTTTGTAGACCAGGCTGGCCTCGAACCTTTTATCCTCTCAATGTCCTTTAAGCAGAAAAGGGGCGCCAAGACCACTCGTGACTTAACTTCTTTTGTCGTCTGCCCCCCCACACACACACATCACGGGATGGGTCGGCTACTAGGTAACGCTATCTCTGGTGGGCAGGAAGGAATGTGGCCATAAAACTGTATTTCTTATCAACTCTATCTCTGGTGGGACCTCTGGTCCGGTCAGTCATGAGGCGTTGCTATCTCCACTGGGGGATTGTGGTGCCCGCGCCACCGTGGTACCAAGTCGAGAGCGAGGGACTGCGGATTTAACTCTCTCTCTCACACACACACACACACACACACACACACACACTAGCACAGTGGGTCCTTCATGCTAAGAAAGCAGCAGCCGCAGCAGCAGCCGAGGCAGCGGTTTTTTATTCTCCAGAGTTCCAAAGAGCCTTCTTATAGGCAGCCAAACAGGAATCCTCCTCCCAGGTGAAATCCCTCAAGAGGTGATTGCACACAGGAGGAAAAGTCTCGAGGAAGGGAGGGGTGCGTTCTCAGAGCAGTAAACATGACTAGCTAACCAAGATAAACACAGACATGGAAGCTGCTAGAAACAGGACATGAAACAGCAAGACAGGCAGGCAGCCCAATCGGGCCTGGTTCCTACAGGGGATGCTCTTTGCAGCTGGCCAGATTATCTCCTGGAGGCCTATTTCTTAACCTTTGCCCCAGTTACCCTGAAATCCAATTTCAGTTCTTCTGGGATCTCATCGCTATACCACACCGTCACACTGGGCACGAAGTAAGTGCTCAACAGCTGCACATGAATAACGGCCACCTATTGGACAGTCACAGCGTAGAACGTGTCCATGACAGCAGGAAGCTCTGTCAGCTGATGCTGGTGCAGACTGCTCAGTGTCCCTTACACTGCCCCTTCCCCTCACCATTTTGTTGAGTGAAACATCTGTCTGAGTCTCTTCCCTTTCCTTTAGAGGAAGGCATCTTCACGGTGACCCCGGACACAAAAAGCAAGGTCTACCTGAGGACACCCAACTGGGACCGTGGCCTGCCTGCCCTCTCCTCGGTGTCTTGGAACATCAGTGTGCCTAGCAACCAAGTGGCTTGTCTGACCTTCTTCAAAGAGCGTTCCGGCGTGGTCTGCCAGTCGGGGCGTGCGTTCATGATCATCCAGGAACACCGGGGCCGGGCAGAGGAGATCTTCAGCCTGGAGGAGCAAGTGCTGCCTAAGCCAAGTTTCCATCGTCACAGCTTCTGGGTTAATATCTCCAACTGTAGCCCCGTGAATGGCAAGCAGCTGGATCTGCTCTTCTGGGTGACCCTCACCCCAAGGACTGTGGGTAAGGACTTTCAGAGTCTCCTAGAGTTGGGGAAGGAAAGAAAATTGGCATCTGAGTGGCCGGGAACAAGTGTCGGAGGCAAGCCCGGAAACAGGCTGAGTCCTAGCTGTGCACGTGTCAGTCAGCTGTACTGTATATCGTTTATCACTGTTCATGCATTGACGGGGCAAGTCTGCCCTGAGCTGGGCTTATCAGGCTCCCTCACTCATCTGCAGATTGATTACAAGACTTTGCTGATTTAGTTGTGTACTGATGTTCCCAAAGGTCCAAGCCAAAATCATCTGAGGCAGCTGAGCTTACTTGACTCTCCACTGCATAGCGAGCCCTGCTGAGAAATGCGCAGGACACCAAAGGGCGCACAGAGGGAGCGTGCAGAACACAGCTGCCGCCACAGCCTTCTCACTCACCTGGACCCTTACGCTACGACTCTTAACTCTTGACTCTTGAACTCCATGAGACAGATGATAGATAGATAGATAGATAGATAGATAGATAGATAGATAGATAGGTAGATAATTGATAGATAGATAGGTAGATGATAGATAGATAGATAGATAGATAGATAGATAGATAGATGATAGATAGATAAATGATTGATAGATAGAAGATAGATATTGATATAGATATAGATATTGATATATATGAATTCTCTTCACTCCTGTGATCTTCATCTGTAGAGTGAGAGGTGGAGAATCATAGGGATTCAGTAATGAAGGTTGAAAAAAGGAGAGCCTGGAGACAGACAGACAGACAGACAGACAGACAGAGACAGAATTGATCAAAAGCCACTACTGAGAATGCCCAACTCTGAGGTTACCACTTGCCTTTCCTTTTCTGTCACTGATTTCTGTGTCATCCAAACCCACCCTTTGTTTCTTGCCGAGCACCCGGTGAGTCCTAGATCCCTGCGTGGCGTGCTGCTCCTTCTCAGGCCTGGGCTCTTCCACTGTGCAGTGTGGGGAAAAGAGAACTCCGCTGAAATGGCCTGGCCCTTCGCTCCTTCTGGCGTCTGAGCCCCTGCTGTCCTCTCTGCTCCTCTCCTCTTCCTTCTCTCAGACAGCCTGGTGACCAGGGGACGCACCCAGTGGAAGCCAGGAGTGGGCGTTGGGTAGACGGTAGGTCCCTGCACACACATCCTTTTCATGTATCTAAGTGCTACATACAAAGTACTCCACATTGTATGGGCTTAGACCAGTGGTTCTCAACCTGTGGATCGCAGCCCCCACAAGGGTCGCACATCAGATGTTCTGTATGTCAGATATCCTGTATGATTCATAACAGTAGCAAAATTACAGTTATGAAGTGGCAACAAAATAATTTCATGGTTGGCAGGGTTGTCATGGGTCACCACAGCACGAAGAACTGTGCTAAAGGGTCACAGCATTAGGAAGGCCAAGGAGCACTGTCTTAGACAGTCACTATTTGTTTGCTTATAACTATGGGTCAGAGATTTGGCAGGTGCCGCCCTTTGCTCATCTTTGCTCGGGGAGCTTGCGTGGCGACGGATGACCAGGCGGACCAGACGAGCAGGGCTGTGGGTCATTGCATCCTAGGCCACGGAACTAACATGGGGTGCTGCGGAGACCTTTGCCCAGACCAGTGTGCTCTCAGGAGGAGAGAAGCTAGGCTCGAGTCTCTCCTCAGGAAGAGCCCCCCACCCCCTCCACCCCTGCGTCTCAAAATCAGGGAGGGAAAGGCTTGCAGCGTGTAGAAAGCAGCTGCTGGAATCACAAGCCACAAAGAGACAGCCACAGAAACAGGAGCCAAACTTTACTGTGCATTCGGTGCAGAACGGGGGAGTCAAAAGCCAAAAGGTTAAAGGGGAGCAAAAAGCAGGATGAGGAGGAGGGTGGGGACCAGAAGGCTCGAGAGGGGAGGACCAGAAAGGTGACCAGAAGGAGCCAAAGGCGACCCCCCACCTGGGAACCCAGGGTTTTAAAGCCCTACGCGGGGTATGGTTTCTGTTTATAGTAAACGTCCTGAGAGCTTTATCTCCCTAAGGGGAATAGTCCTTGGTAATCCAGAGGTGGTGTTTAAGTTTTTTGTTAAAGCAGAATCAGGTCTGTGACACCTCTCACCAGATGGGATTTAGGGGGCAACCGGGACCAAGAGAGAGTACCCCTCCCTTTCCGAGCTTGTTAGACCCGCTTTCCAGAGGGGTTGGACTTCCACCTTGCCCAGCAATGCCCCACAAGTAGCTGTCCTCCGGCCTCTGTTTCATGCATCTAAGTGCTGCTACATACAAATTACTCTAAATTGTGTCGGCTTAGACAGTCACTATTCTGTTTGCTCATAAGCATGGGTTAGAAACACAGTGGCCGGACACTATAGGTCGGACAACACAGTGGTTCATACGCATACAACAAACAGCTCAAAAAACGGAATAGTTTGGCTGGAGACGCACCTGGGCCTTGGCTTCCCACCTTGGCTCCATGGAGTTTAACACCTATGGAGGCCCTGCGTGACCAACACGAGTGGCTCCCACATAGCCAGGCTTTGTACAGACTGCCTGGCTTCCTGTCGTGAAGAAAGTACCAGCTGACCGTTCCTGTAGAGATCAGGCTCAGATCTGACCCAGTCGCCTCCAGTTTTGTAGCAGCAGGGGAGCAGCTGGGGCCGGGAGACTCACCACGTTCTTACTTTGCCCCCCTCTCTCCGCTCACAGACTTGGCTGTCATCATCGGTGCAGCAGGAGGCGGAGCCCTGCTACTGTTCGCCCTGGGACTTCTCATCTGCTGCCTGGTGAAAAAGAAGTAGGTGGAACCTCTCCAGCTGTCGCTCACTGATCTAATGGCTTCTTGGATTACAACACTGGATGGATGGATGGATGGACAGATGGATGGACGGACAGACGGATGGATGGACAGATGGATGGATGGATGGATGGATGGATGGACAGATGGATGGATGGATGGATGGACAGATGGATGGATGGATGGATGGACAGATGGATGGATGAATGGATGGATGGACAGACGGATGGACGGACGGATGGACAGATGGACAGATGGATAGAGAGATGGATGGATGGTTTCAGACAGTGTATTATATATTCCTGACTGGCCCTGAGCTCCCTACCCTCTTCTACCTCCTCGAGTGCTAGGATTACAGGCATGTGTCGCCACATCAGCTTACTCATGTCAGTGATGTTTTTTGATTAGCATTTCCCCACAAAGATCAACGTTAAATATTCTCACCAAGGATGTATTACAGTTTCAGAGGGTGGAGGCATACCTGGGGGAGTGAAATACACACACACACACACACACACACAAACACACACACACACAGAAATAGAGAGACAGAGACAGAGAGAGACATCCTGGCCCCAGCACAAGTCTCCTGTGTTTGCTTATCAGGCCATGGCAGCAAGAATGCTTGTAGCGGGAGCCACGCCCTCTGCTACCTGGAGGGAAAACAAGTGTTTTGCCCTGGCTTGTTCTCCATTACTTTTTTCAGCAAACTCTGTTTTGTGCTTATCTGTGGGACTGCAGACCTGTGCCAAAAGACGTCCCTAAAGCTAAGAGAAAGTGGGGCCTGGTTAGCTGCCTTGTCTCCTTGTGAGTGTGCAGGTGTATGTGTGGTACGTGTGTGTTCTGTCGTGGTGTGGAGGCTATGTGAGTGTGCAGGTGTGTGTGGTACACATGTGTGCTCTGGTCATGGTGTGGAGGCTATGTGAGTGTGCAGGTGTGTGTGGTACACATGTGTGCTCTGGTCATGGTGTGGAGGCTATGTGAGTGTGCAGGTGTGTGTGTGTGGTACACGTGTGTGTTCTGTCGTGGTGTGGAGGCTATGTGAGTGTGCAGGTGTGTGTGTGGTACACGTGTGTGTTCTGGTTGTGGTGTGGAGGTTATGTGAGTGTGCAGGTGTGTGTGTGGTACACGTGTGTGTTCTGTCGTGGTGTGGAGGCTATGTGAGTGTGCAGGTGTGTGTGGTACACGTGTGTGTTCTGTCGTGGTGTGGAGGCTATGTGAGTGTGCAGGTGTGTGTGGTACACATGTGTGCTCTGGTCATGGTGTGGAGGCTATGTGAGTGTGCAGGTGTGTGTGGTACACATGTGTGCTCTGGTCATGGTGTGGAGGCTATGTGAGTGTGCAGGTGTGTGTGTGTGGTACATGTGTGTGTTCTGTCGTGGTGTGGAGGCTATGTGAGTGTGCAGGTGTGTGTGTGTGGTACACGTGTGTGTTCTGGTTGTGGTGTGGAGGCTATGTGAGTGTGCAGGTGTGTGTGTGTGGTACACGTGTGTGTTCTGTCGTGGTGTGGAGGCTATGTGAGTGTGCAGGTGTGTGTGTGGTACACGTGTGTGTTCTGTCGTGGTGTGGAGGTTATGTGAGTGTGCAGGTGTGTGTGTGGTACACGTGTGTGTTCTGGTTGTGGTGTGGAGGCTATGTGAGTGTGCAGGTGTGTGTGTGGTACACGTGTGTGTTCTGTCCTGGTGTGGAGGCTATGTGAGTGTGCAGGTGTGTGTGTGGTACACGTGTGTGTTCTGGTTGTGGTGTGGAGGCTATGTGAGCGTGCAGGTGTGTGTGGTACACGTGTGTGTTCTGTCGTGGTGTGGAGGCTATGTGAGCGTGCAGGTGTGTGTGTGGTACACGTATGTGTTCTGGTTGTGGTGTGGAGGCTATGTGAGTGTGCAGGTGTGTGTGTGGTACACGTGTGTGTTCTGTCGTGGTGTGGAGGCTATGTGAGTGTGCAGGTGTGTGTGTGGTACACGTGTGTGTTCTGTCGTGGTGTGGAGGCTATGTGAGTGTGCAGGTGTGTGTGTGTGGTACACGTGTGTGTTCTGTCGTGGTGTGGAGGCTATGTGAGTGTGCAGGTGTGTGTGTGGTACACGTGTGTGTTCTGTCCTGGTGTGGAGGCTATGTGAGTGTGCAGGTGTGTGTGTGGTACATGTGTGTGTTCTGGTTGTAGTGTGGAGGCTATGTGAGTGTGCAGGTGTGTGTGGTACACGTGTGTGTTCTGTCGTGGTGTGGAGGCTATGTGAGTGTGCAGGTGTGTGTGTGGTACACGTGTGTGTTCTGTCGTGGTGTGGAGGCTATGTGAGTGTGCAGGTGTATGTGTGGTACATGTGTGTGTTCTGGTCATGGTGTGGAGGCTATGTGAGTGTGCAGGTGTGTGTGTGTGGTACACGTGTGTGTTCTGTCTTGGTGTGGAGGCTATGTGAGTGTGCAGGTGTGTGTGTGGTACACGTGTGTGTTCTGTCGTGGTGTGGAGGCTATGTGAGTGTGCAGGTGTGTGTGTGTGGTACACGTGTGTGTTCTGTCGTGGTGTGGAGGCTATGTGAGTGTGCAGGTGTGTGTGTGGTACACGTGTGTGTTCTGTCGTGGTGTGGAGGCTATGTGAGTGTGCAGGTGTATGTGTGGTACATGTGTGTGTTCTGGTCATGGTGTGGAGGCTATGTGAGTGTGCAGGTGTGTGTGTGTGGTACACGTGTGTGTTCTGTCTTGGTGTGGAGGCTATGTGAGTGTGCAGGTGTGTGTGTGGTACACGTGTGTGTTCTGTCGTGGTGTGGAGGCTATGTGAGTGTGCAGGTGTGTGTGTGTGGTACACGTGTGTGTTCTGTCGTGGTGTGGAGGCTATGTGAGTGTGCAGGTGTGTGTGTGGTACACGTGTGTGTTCTGTCGTGGTGTGGAGGCTATGTGAGTGTGCAGGTGTGTGTGGTACACGTGTGTGTTCTGTCGTGGTGTGGAGGCTATGTGAGTGTGCAGGTGTGTGTGTGGTACACGTGTGTGTTCTGTCGTGGTGTGGAGGCTATGTGAGTGTGCAGGTGTGTGTGTGGTACACGTGTGTGTTCTGGTTGTGGTGTGGAGGCTATGTGAGTGTGCAGGTGTATGTGTGGTACATGTGTGTGTTCTGGTCATGGTGTGGAGGCTATGTGAGTGTGCAGGTGTGTGTGTGTGGTACACGTGTGTGTTCTGTCTTGGTGTGGAGGCTATGTGAGTGTGCAGGTGTGTGTGTGGTACACGTGTGTGTTCTGTCGTGGTGTGGAGGCTATGTGAGTGTGCAGGTGTGTGTGTGTGGTACACGTGTGTGTTCTGTCGTGGTGTGGAGGCTATGTGAGTGTGCAGGTGTGTGTGTGGTACACGTGTGTGTTCTGTCGTGGTGTGGAGGCTATGTGAGTGTGCAGGTGTGTGTGTGGTACACGTGTGTGTTCTGTCGTGGTGTGGAGGCTATGTGAGTGTGCAGGTGTGTGTGTGGTACACGTGTGTGTCCTGGTCATGGTGTGAAGGCTAGAGAACAGCATCTAAATATCATTCTTCAATTTTTAAAAATATAATTTTTATTACATTTTATCTATTATGTATGTGTATTATACGTGTGGACACATGTCACAGCCCATGTTTGGTGGCCAGAGGACAATCTGTGAGAACTGGTTCTCTCTTTCCACCATGAGTTTTTGGGAACCAGACTTGGTTACACATCAGGCTTGCTCGGCAGTGAGCCCCGGCAGCATGCACGTCTCCCGCCCCGCACTGGGATTACAGATGGATGCTGGGCCTCTGACTGGGTCTCCATGCTCACAGAGCAGGCACTTTACCAACTATCTCCGCAGTCCCCGAACGTTTTAAGTTCACTATGGCCCTGGGCAAATCCCTGCTGTGCAGTCTTAAGCCATCCAGCTTTTGAGAAATGCTTGGCTCCTCCTTGTCCGGGTACACAGCGTATCCCAGTTAACACTGAGCCCCCAGTGCCTCTTGGAGATTTGGATGTGGTTGAAGGGAAGAGTCCAGCTGTCATGCCTCCTGTTCCAGACTATTGCAGATTGACCTGAGACTTGTCAGCACAGACAGGCTTTCTGTGGTCTTCAGTTGCATGAGGCGTCTAGCTGACGTGCTTGTGTGAAGCCACTGGTCCCCAAGTTGTATGTGTGGGGGGGGGGCAGGTTGTGCAAGGACAAGGGGAAATACTGACACTGAACGTGTTCCCCCGATAGGTATTCACTGAGGGTCTCCTTTGTAATGTACTGGGGATAAAACAGGAGCAAGAGAGCCCTTTCCACAATCCATGGGTAAAGGGAAGAGCTAGGCACCGTGAGGCTGAGACAGGGGCCGGTGGGGGTGGGGCCTTCCTGTTGAAGGCTTCCTGTGAGAGCTCCTGGAGCTGGTCAACACCAGATGGATTTTTTAGCTCCCCAAAGCATAGTCCAGGATTAGTGAGCTGCCAGTCTTTGCACGCTGCAGCCTATTATGCTAATTGGGCTGACAGCATCCTTTTGAGTCAGCCATTGTCCAAGTCCCTGTTGCTTTGGTTCACTGAAGGCAAAAAGCCCTGTGCCCGAGGCAGACGTGCCAACGACTGTCCACATCTGAGTACCAAAGAACATCACACACCCAAAGCTAATGGCTCAGGGAACCTGGATTTTGTCTGTACTCTAGCTTGGTTTTTTTTTTTTCCTTCCCCTGGTGGCTGCTGTTGATGGAATGGGGACGGAGCCACTCAGCTAATGAGGAGCTCTTCTGTCCTCAACTATAGCAGATTAGCTAGCTCATACCCTTCTCTCCTGAGTGCTGATATTAACCGTCTGGCATTAGCTAATCAGCGTTGCTCTCTGCACAAGCAGCAGCAGCAGCACAGTACTGACTGTTCTAGAAGGCTGGCCTGGGCCTGCTGAGCTGATGTGGTTTAGAAAGCTTTGTGCATCTCTAATTCTGGGAAGGAAGATGAGGAGGAATTACCAGGTATCTCCATTGTTGGTCTCCCTGAAGTCGATCAGAGGCAAAACAAATTCCCTTAAACCACCTCTTCCACTTAGGACCCCTCAAGATCCACCTTGGAACCCTGAGACAAAGGCTCTTTTGCTGAAGAGAGTGGCCCCTAGGACAGCTTCATCTTCACATGCTAATGGCCCTTAAAGACTTGTGTGAGCTAGGCTTTAGAACCCCCAGGGACTCCCTCATGCTGCTCATCCCTTTGGTTTCTTATCTGGTTGTGTCACTCTCCACAAACAGGAAGAAGGTCAGCAAGGGTCCTGCTGTGGGCATCTACAACGGCAACGTCAATACCCAGCTGCCCCAGACTCAGAAGTTCCAGAAAAGACGAAAGGACAATGACTCCCACGTGTATGCAGTCATCGACGACACCATGGTGTACGGGCACCTGCTGCAGGACTCCGGCGGATCCTTCACCCAGCCGGAGGTGGACACCTACCGGCCCTTCCAGGGCCCCGTGGGGGACTGCCCCCCCTCCCCGCCCCCTATATTCTCCAGGACCCCAACTGCGAAGTTCACTGCAGATGAGCCAGCCCCTAGTAGCCCTCCTGAGTCTGAGAGCGAACCCTACACTTTCTCACACCCCAACAAGGAGGTGGTCGGTGTCAGGGTGACAGACATCCCCTTACTCGACACCCGGGGGTCAGTGGAGGAAGAAGATTAACTTGGCCCCATTCCAAAGACTTTGCCATGATGCCTGGCACCGGGCGTCGAGACGCGCAGAACTGTCCCAATCAGAAGTCAGATGGACGAGCAGTGGACTAGGAGGAGGAGGAGGAGCGTCTGCAAGGTGCAGCCAAATCTTGATTTTTCTGGTGGACTCCTCCTTCCAGTGATGAGCAAGCCATGGCTTCTGATGGGAAGGCCTTCCTGAACTCAGGTTGTGTTGGGGCTGGCCACAGGGACAGAAGAGAGACATGGTCCACCCAGACAGGACTGCAACGAGCCCTGGACTCCCAATGGTTAGAGAGAGACTTAGCTGATTCTCGGAAGCTCTGTTGAGGTCTCTGCTCTCACTGGAATCCTCTGGATGAACATGACGATGTGCTTTTTTTTTTAGTAGACGTAGTAGTATTTATTTGGTGGTCCTGTATGTTTTTAAAAGTTGCATGTGGATCTGGGGGTGCAGCTCAGTTGGTAGAGTGCTTGCTTAACACATACAACGCTCTGGGCTCCTCCCTCAATGCACCTGTGATGGTGCACACCTGTAATCAAGCACTAGGGAGGCAGGAGGGTCAGAATTTCAAGGTCGTCATCAAATATGTAGTAAGTTGGAGGAAGACTCTTAAAGACTCTTAAAAACATGCACAGCTCCTTTGACCCTGTCTAGTAATGACTGGTGCTAACTGTTTTGGACAGCTGTGTTTTTGGGTTTTGCAGACCACTAGATAAATGTGTACCTGTGGTCTGCCCAGCCAGAAAAATATGTGAGTGTGTGTGTGTGTGTGTGTGTGTGTGTGTGTGTGTGTGTGTGTGTCTTACTCAGTAAGAGATTTCCCAATCCTTGGCTGTATACAACTGTCCTCCTGCAGAATTTATCACAGATCCCCTCGCCCCCTACTCTAATAATAAATTTCCTTGAGTTGCCCTGTATGGTGTGTGGCTCTCCCAGCTGCAGCAATACTTTGACATGTAAACAGAAATCTTGAGAGTAATTTGATCCTTTAAAAGTATATAAATATTGGCGGTGGTAGCACTTGGGAGGCAGAGGCAGGCAGATAGCTGTGAGTTCAAGGCCAGCCTGGACTGTAGAGTGAGTTCTAGGACAGCCAGAGCTACACAGAGATATACATATGTAAACACCAGAGAGCAGCCGTCTGCGTCAGTTTCCCTGTGTCACTGCAGCACATCCTTTGGTGGCTTAAAAACAGCACCAATACACTTCTGGAGATCAGAATTCCCAAACTAGCTTGGCAGAACTGAAATCAGGGTGTTGGTAAAGCTGTGCTTCCAAGGCTCTCAGAGTTTTCTTGCCTGTCCCAGCTTCTAGAAGCACCCATGGCTGGGCAAGGCTGTTGCACATGGTATGGCTGATCACTTACTCAACTTCCTACTTCACTTGCAAATCTCATATAGTTCGCACATCAACAGCCTTGACTTAATGACCCTGGGAAGGTTCTACATCCATGGGCTGTAGGTGTGGACATCTCGGAGGGAAAGAGGGCATTGCTCTCCCATTGCACCCTCCTGCCACTGGTGCTAAAAAGCACTTAGCTTGTAGTCTTTTTTTCTTTTTTTTTTTCTTCTTTCCTCGATGAGGCAGGGTTTCTCCGTGTAGCCTTGGCTGTCCTGGACTCGCTTTGTAGACCAGGCTGGCCTCGAACTCACAGCAATCCACCTGCCTCAGCCTCCCAAGTGCTGGGAGTAAAGGCGTGTGCCACCATGCCTGGCTTCTTTGGTTTTGGGGGGTTTTTTGAAATTAACGCTTAAAGTTAATTGTTTCCCTTACACTCCAGCCGAGAGGACCTGTTCATGCTGGATGCATATCCTCAGCCAGAGATGCCAACTAAGGTGAACCACAGGGGCTCTGCCTTCAAACAGGATATCCAGGGCAACTTAACGCCCAGCTTCCCCTGTTGCCTCTTCTCTGAGGCTGTGTGCTTGTGGGTGACGTTGACACTGAACTGGATGACAAGTCAAGAGTGGAGTTTCCATCACTGCAGGGTGAGGAGACAGCTGACGTCTCTGCCCGCATGACCTAGAGGGAACACGGTGCTAGTGTGGCTTAGCACACTGTAGAGGTCAGGCTCTCTTGCAAAACCTTCTAGAAATGAATGTGCTTTGTGACGCTCGGGGGATTGACCTTGCGATTGTTCTCCTCATCCTGCCCCCGCCGCCCCTGAGACAGGGCACGCAGATCTCCTGCCTGGTCCAAACTCCAGCCCTCTGGAGCTCTCTCCCACAGCAGGGTGCACTTTCTAATCACACCCTGGGCGCGGCTCATGCACTCCTTTCCACGGGAGAACGTTGTCTCCCGCCCTGCCACCCAAGGTGCTGACGACCCTCAGACCCTCCGCAAAGGGCCGAGGCAGCTGTGGCTCCTTCCTTCACCTGGAATCACCATGGTTAGCAGGCAGCTTCCTCTCCATTGGCTTCTGCCTCTTGTGCGTTGGTTCTTACTGTATGTCAGCCCAGGACCCTTCTACCTTGGCCCTGCTGCCTGTGCACACACGGCTGGGCCTGTGGCTGCATATGGAGGGAAACGGTTGACCCTTCCCTGGAAACAAGCCAAAGTCCTTCAGCTGTAACCTCAGGACAGGTTGGAGGACCAACCTGCAGATCTGCAATCCATGTATGAAAATTATTTATTTAACTTGGAAGGCAGAGACAGGTGGATCTCTGTGAGTTCGAGGCCAGCCTGGTCTACAAAGTGAGTCCAGGACAGCCAAGGCTACACAGAGAAACCTTGTCTCAAAAAACAAAAACAAAAACAAAAAACCCAAAATTATTATAATTGTTATTTATTTAATGTAGAGGCATTTTAGATAACATTCATTTCCTATACTTTTACAAATAAACATATATACAAAATAAACACATACCTGGCTATTCAATGCTGCCACTACTTGTGCCCTTTCCGTAGAGGCCCCCTTGTTCAAAAGCTGTTTCTTCTGCCAAGCGCCACGAGGGCCCAGCGGCTGCCCCGTCCCCTGATCACGCGGGCCCAGCGGATGCCCTGTCCGCTGTTCACCAAGGTTTCACTACACAGAAAGTGGGGCTCGTTATCTGGTGCCATGCCCGACGGGCAGACATATTTCTGTTTGAAATAAAGACGATACCTGGCTGGCGCAGCAGTACACATGCAATCCCACACTAGGAGACTGAGAGAGAATTGTGAGTTCAAGGCCAGCCTGGGCAACAAAGCAGGAAAAGGGTCTTAGATTCTGCCATCCATTTTGAGGTCTAGCGGTGGCCGTGAGGTGAGAGATGCAGTCCCACCTACAGCAACCTAAGATATTTTTTTTAGAGTAGGGTCTCTTGTTGATCATGGAAGTCACAGTTTGGCTGAAGTAGCTGGGCTTTCAACCTCAAGGACCCTCCAGTGTCTCCAGGGCTGGGATTATAGGCGTATGTCCCTGCCTACCTTTTTTTTTTTTTTTAAGATTTTTATTTTATGTTTTGTCTAAATGTGTGTATGTGTACCGTGTGCTCCTGTGGTGCCCATGGAGGTTAGAACAGGGCATCAGATCCCCCATAACTGAAGCTACAGATGGTTGTTAGCTGTCATGTGAATGCTGAAAACCGAACCTGGGTCCTCTTCAAGAGCAGCCCCGGTGCACAGCCATCTATTCCATGATAGAGATCCAAACTCACAGCACAAAACGCACAGCAAGTGTTTTGCGAACTGAGCCATCTTCCCAGCTCCCAAGCTGGCATTTACCAAAAGAAATGTTAAGCTGGGCATGGTGGCACACAGTTATAATCCCAGCACTGGGAAGGCCGAGACTGGTGGATCCCTGTAGCTTACCGGCAAGCCAGCCTAGCCTGCCTGACAAGTTCCAGGCCGGTGAAGAACCCTGTCTCCAAAGATAGGTGCCATCTGAGGAAAGCCGCCTGAACTGTCTTCTGGCCTTCACACATACAGACATGCGCACATGTGCCCACACACATGTACAGACCCCAGAGGAGCTCCCAGCCTTCAGAACCCAGCGTCAAACCCTGCTTCACAAAACAACCACAAGGCAGACCACGTGTGTTTAGTTATCCCAGTCCGGCCTCGGGGCTGGGTTACAGAGCCTCAGTGCTGATGACACTCAACTGTGAAGTCCCAGCAGCGGGTCCCACAATCTAACTGGTGTGTGTGTGTGTGTGTGTGTGTGTGTGTGTGTGTGTGTGTGTGTGATGAGTGCAAGGACTTCTGAAACTGAGCCTGCAGCCAGTTCTCATGGCTGGAAAGGGGAGGGGTGGGGGAAGGGTGACAGCCTTGATTGAAAATGGAGCAGGACAGCCCTTGAGCTTGAAGAGGGTAGAAGCAATTAGCCCAGAAACATTAGAAGCCCATGCTGTTACGCAGCCTACAGATCAGATCAGGCTGTGTGTAGAGAGCGGGCAGCCAAGGAGCTGGTGTTTTGGGAAAAGAATGGTTTTTAAGAATAAGCTGGTCCCTGCTCTAACCAGACCACCTGTTTTTTGATTGTATAGTGGGTTTGATGCTTTCTCTTTTAGTTTGCAAAGTGCACTCACAAACATTCAATTTACTTTGTACTCAGCCCTAAGCACATAAGAAGTCAATAAACTGAATTGAGTAAGCTCTCAGAACCACCTGCCACTCAGGGAAGTGCAAACAGCTGGACGACCCTCTCCTCCCTCTCGCCTTCCCGTCTCTTTCCACCATACGACAGAAGGAAATCTAAAGAATGTTGCCCAAAACTGTCAGACGCAAGTGCATCTGCTTACCACTTGAAAGCCAATACCCTGACCCAAGTGTTGACAGGCAGGAAATCCAGTATATTCAAGAGTCTGAGAGAACCTGGGGACAGGGTGAGGGTGGGGGTCGGGGGCATAACCCACATAAAGGCTTAGGGAAGTCAGGGACACAAAAGAGATTTTTAAAAATAGAATCAGAAAGAGGCTTGGGTTGGGGGGACGGGTCACAAGCAGGAAGACCACAGAACCCAGATCCTTGTCAGCATTTTTCCTTCTGGCTGGAACATTCCAATTACCCTTGGCTTGCTGGGGTGCTTTTCCACACTTTCAACCTCTCAGCCTCTTGCAACCCCTCAGTGTGCTTGGTTTGTGTTAGCTGAGGCACAGCCGTGAGGAGAGAGGGGCACCACACATTTCAATGTTTCCAGAGCATTGACAGCGATGCTGGCTTTTGTTATTTAAAACGATTATCAGTTAGCATCTTAGCCATTTAGGTTTGGCATTTGGGATGCCTGGAGGGGTAGGACGGATCCTTACAACCAGAACCGTGAGGCTGACAGGAGTCTGTGGTGATGGTGGGGCCTTCTTTAAACCACATGTCATCCAAGGTCTCAGCCCAGGCCGTTCCAGAACTTTAGAGCAGAGCAGATGCCGTACAAACAAGGGTCTCGTGGGACTGAGAGCTGACCTGCTCCCTTCTTTTGTCCACATGGCTTAATATAAAGTCACTGTTGGGTTTAAATCAAGTTTTAAGGTTGTCAAGGAAATAGAAACACCAAAGAAAGAGCCGCAAGAGGGGTGACACCTAGTTGGCGTCTTTCTTGGGCCCCTGAGAAGATGTTCATTGAAGACGGTTGGTAAGTTGCTGAGATGGTTAATTTTGTCTCAACTTTACTGAGCTGTAAGGTGCTGGGCGTGAGTGCTGTGGCTGTGCACATATGCAACAACTCACACCCAGTCCAGGTGAGGTGTGCGTGCCTATCATCCAGGACTTGGGATGTTAGGGCAGGAGTTCAAGTCCAGCCTCCCTCCCTAACACTATGTAAACCACAGGAAGTTCCTGTTCTAGGTAGTGTCTAACTACTTCATGGCTACCATCTTTTTTTCTATCTTAAGGCTCCGATTCATGACTTTTGCTCCTGAGCAAACATGGCTTCCTCAGAGGTGGCACTCAAAGACAGAGTAAGCACCTGCCCAAGTAGATTTGTCACTTTGGCTTACAGCTATCCATCCCTTCATCCTGTCAGGCAATGAATTATTTACTGGGTACTAACTAGGCTCTGGGGATAAAGCAGTAAGCTTGCTTCAGGCTCCTGCTAGAGTTGAAAATTGGAAGAAACAGTAACAAAAAACAACTTGATAGGTGTAATGCATTGTGTTACATAAGTGCTGTAAAGCAGGAGCTGGGACGAGAGAAAAATTGGGGAAATCTCTCTGAAGAATAATAATCAAATAAGCCTGTGTGATGTCCAGTTCCCTAGGGAACAAGCCTGTATTACTGAGAGCTGAGAAATCACAGCGAGCCTTGGATGGAGAAAACTCGGTGGGAGGGAGAAAGGCAGCAAAGCAGGAGGGCTGGCCTCAGCTCAGTGGGGACGCCTACACCACACTTGTAATCCGGACACTCTAGAGCCTGGTGTAAAAGGATTGTGAGTTCCAGCCTAGGCTACATAAAAAGCCTCTGTTTCTAGGAATAAATAAATGGATACCATAATCCAAGTCAAAAACTGACAAAGAAATAAGAGAGACTGAGCCAGGCAGTGGTGGCGCACGCCTTCAATCCTAGCACTCAGGAAGCAGAGGCAGGTGGATTGCTGTGAGTCCGAGGCCAGCCTGGTCTACAAAGCAAGTCCAGGACAGCCAAGGCTACACAGAGAAACCCTGGCTCAGAAAAAAGAAAAAAAAAAAACACAAAAAACCAAAAACAAAAACAAAAAACCCAACAACAACAATAATAAAACAAAATAAAAAAGGTAACAAGATACAGTTTGCTAGTATTTAACCATTGCCCTTCATTTTTGCATCGTTAAAGAAACCATAAACGGTGGTGATATACGCCTTTAATCCCACTAATCGGGAGGCAGACAAAGTCAGACCTCTGTGTGGCCAGCCTGGTCTACAGATTGAGTTTCAGGACAGTCAGGGGTACACAGAGAATAACCAATCAACCAAAACAAACAACAACGAACATAAACGTCTAAATTCAGAATAAATGTTGAAGATTTATTTTGTGACCAAAATGCACATTGTACTGACCTCTCTGGCCGGGCGGGAGGAGGGGGGTTGGGAGGCACGTGCTGTGGAGTGACTCTCCCTCATCTGGAGTGCCATCTCTCCTCACTTCTGCTGCAAAGGCAACTCCGTGACTCTCTGTAAATACAGCCTCTCTGACGACTGTGGCCAAACAGAAATTCCCAATGATGGAAACTTGTCACATGCCCCCAGGGTCCAATCACTTTGGATGTGCAATTGGGTTACTTTAAATACCCTCAATATGGGTTGATAACAAGGTCCCTCTGAGACAATGGATGAAGCCTTTGTCTCTGATGCTTAAATAAAAAAAAAAACAGTTTCATTTACATCCTCTAAGCCAAGGACATTGATTTTTTAAGATGAAAAATTGCACTTTTGCTACAATTGTTGCCAGAATAGAATTCATGAACGAACTTTACCTTCAGACCTTTGCCAAGGCCCGAGCGGTAAGTAAACATGGCGTCACACACGCTTTGGCTTGCATGAGGAGTTTTAAAGCAATGGGGCCATTTATCCTTCTGGGCATTTGGTTCAACCCAGCTATTGCCCCCAGTCACTCTTACTGAACACCCACTGTGTGCAAACCCCCAAGCCGCCTGCTGGGGAGGAAGTGTGCAGGCCCAAGGAGGCCGGTGGGGGGAGGGGGGGGACCGCAAGCTCCAGGTGGTGGTGAGGCTCACTGGCTTGCTGAGAGTGAGTCAAAGGCAGGGCTGACTCTGCTCTGCTACCTGACTTCCTGTCGGTGAGGCTGGCGAGGAGCAGGAAGCAAAGCACGCATGGGTGCAGACTGACTTTGTGCTTCTGCAGTGCCCGGGGGAGTAGAACCCAGAGCCTCATCACTGCGAGGCAAACACTCTGCCAACTGACCTGTGTCCTAGTTTAACAGGCTCGTGCAATGTCAGGGTCATATCCCAGTAAGAGCATCCCAAGCCAGCCGGGACCAATGTGTCCTGTCGCTGTGAAGAGACACCGTGACCGAGGACGCTCTTATACAAGAAAGCGTTTAACTGGGGCTGCCTTACAGTTTCAGAGGTTTAGCCCCCATTGTCATCGTGGCAGGGGCCGCAGTGAGTGCAGTCAGACACTGTGCTGGAGAAGCTGCTGAGGGTTCTACATCTAGATCTTCGGGCAGCAGGAAGAGCATCACTGGGCCTCAAATCCCACCCAGGGTGACACACTTCCTCCAACGAGGCCACACCCCCTAACCACTCCAAGCAGTGCCACTCCCCATGACCTCGAGTTCTAATATAAGAGCCTGGGGGGGGGGGCATCTTATTCACACCACCACAACCACTGTCCTCTGCTTCATGATGATCTACACTGCATTTGTCTGGTCGACCCATCCGTTCCCATGATGCATCTGACGCCAGGATACATCCAGAAAAGTACATGATACAGAAGAACTGAGGAAACCTGTTCTGGGAAAACCCTGAGCCACTCCCAGACGGACCCGCTCATCTCCTCCCCACTCTAACAGATAAATAATGATATCCCCTCCGTGCACTGCTGCGCTTTCATTAGGTGGCTTTTCAACAGCTCCTGCGCTTACCCAGCAAACTCACTCTTGCCTTAACAAGTCCCGACTTTGCTTCATACCAATTCCTCTGAAACGCTTTTCTTCTGCGTCAATAAAGATCCCAGCTTCACCTCGGGTAGAGATCTCCGGAAACCACTGGGCAGCACAGCCGTTCACGTTGCGCTGTGTGTCTGCTTTTGCTAGACAATCTCTAAGCCAGAGGAATGAGTTGGCTAGGGATTACAGTTGGAGGCACGGCTGTAAAACGTGAGGAGGGTTCTTGGCGATTTTCCTTTTCTGAGATAGGGTCTCATAGAATTTAATAGTCAAGGATGGTCTTGAACCTCCGACCCTCCTGCTCCCACTGCCTCCACTTCCCATGTGCTAGGACCACAGAAGTGTGGAGGGGATGAGACTAGGATGTGGGCTCAGGTAACAGCTCTGGTCAGGCCAACCCCACAGGAGCCGCGTTTCTGGCAGGAAGGGCCATGCCCTGCCATGGAGGTGGCAGCCGCAGACACTAGGTGCCGTAGAGCAATCTAAAAGGACTGACATTTCTTGAATCCATGGTTCAGGCTTTTGTTTTTTATCTGTTTAAAGTTTTGTTATTTATTATTAGTCTGTGTGAGGGTATGGGGGGTGAGTGAGCATGTGCCACACACCTATGTGAAGGTCAGAGGACAAACTGCTGGAGTCAATTCTCTCTCCACCACGTGTGTTCCACGATCGAACCCAGATCCCAGGCGCCTCAGCCAGCGCCTTAAGCTGAGATCTCGCTGATGGTTCTGATACAAATTTCTTTTCTTTCTTTCTTTCTTTTTTTTTTTTTTTGTTTTTGTTTTTGTTTCTGTTTTGTTTTGTTTGTTTTGTTTTTTCCGAGACAGGGTCTCTCTGTGTTGCCCTGGCTGTCCTAGACTCACTTTGTAGACCAGGCTGGCCTCGAACTCACAGTGATCTGCCTGCCTCTGCCTCCCCAGTGCTGGGATTAAAGGCGTGCGCCACCACGCTGGGCTTCTTTTTTTTGTTTGGTTTTGTTTTTACCTTTTTCTTGGTGCTTTGTGAATTTCATATCATGCTCCTCAAATCCCACCGGTCTCCCCCTGCTCCTCCCCCTGTACCCGCACTCCACCCTTGCAGCCTGCCCCCAACAGAGAGAAAGAGACTCTCCTTATGGAAGCTGCAGTGTGTCACCACTACACCCTTTGTGCACACTTCTTAGTGTGCAGAGGTTCAGTCCAATGACTCACCGGTCTGGCACGAGGCCCCTGGCTTCTGCTGCTCTGCTGATACTGGAACCTCACCGGGATTGATCTCAGACATCCTGCTGTTGCCCTGGGTCGTGGAGACCCTGCAGTTTGCATCTGTAGGACCAGGCACCACAGCGGCAGCTCATTCAGTGGGGTTAGATGTTGGGGTGGGCCAATTCAAAACACTCTCCATCTGGGCCTGAGAGGTATCCAAGCTGGTCAGCCTGCTGGATCTCCTGCTCTCATGCCCTCTGGGCTGGCTTACTAAGCAGGGCCAGCCCTACCCTACTGCCCGGGCGAGGTGCAGGGCCCGCTTTCCCAAGTATTGCAGCTGGTGAGGATCATGGCCAGTTCTCCCACTCTCATGACCCTGGGGCTAGCTCTCCTGCCGGCCACAGGCATCAAGGGGTGGGGAGTGGGGTCATCTCTCCCACACCCATGCCACCATATGGCAGGTAAGTGGCAGGACCAACTCTCCCATGCTCATGCCCTCAGGGCTGGCTGGCCAGCATCCCCCTCCCCCCCATACACACACACATACACCCTCCTCCTCCTCCTCCTCCTCCTCCTTCACCATCATCACCACACCCTCATGCCACCAGTGCCAGTCTACTGTGCTACCCAGGTGAGGGTGGGGCCAGTTCTACACAGCCTTCAGACATCAACATGTCCCTGGGCAGGAGCCCAGACTGGGGACCTTTGGTGGTAACGGACTGCTACTGCTTCAGTGCCATGGGCCCAGATGTGGCTCCCAGTGGCAGCACAGAACAGGACCCGCCCCCCCCCCCCAGTCCCAGGTGGCATCACTGGCTACACACATCAGGTTGTTGCTTACTCCCCCTGAGTCCCCAGTTCTGCCTCTCCTCGCTGTGCACACATCCTTCTGTTTCTCTTCCATTTCTCCACCACATACTTGCTCCTCTCAGAGGTGCCTGGTGTCTCTGCATGTCTGGGGTCATTTCAGAGAGGTCTAGGGAGTGCTATGCCTCACTCATGCATTATGGTGCTGGGCAGGGGACATCTTGGCTTGGTCTGCTCCCACCCCAGGACTGCACAGAGCCAGACTGGTGGTTGTCTTAGGCTAGCTCCCTGTCCAGGTCCGATGGCACCAGACTGGTGGTCATCTAGGGCTAGCTCCCTGTCCAGGCCCAATGGCACCAGATTGGTGGTCATCTTGGGCTAGCTCCAGGCCCGATGGTACCAGACTGGTGGTTGTCCCAGGCTTGTTTTTTTTTTTTCTTTCAGGAATGTTAAGCTACTAATCATTCAGATGTTGGTGATGGCTCAGAACACTGGGCATAGACACAGCCTCTCTCCTCTCTGCTACCTTCTGATACACATGTGACACACCAGCCACACCTGCAACACTTCTAGGGGCAGGGACACAAGTTTCTTTTTTTGTTTTGTTTTTGCTTTGTTTTTCCAAGACAGGGTTTCTCTGTGTAGCCTTTGTTGACCTGGGCTCACTTTGTAGACCAGGCTGGCCTTGAACTCACAGCGAGCCACCTGCCTCTGCCTCCTGAGTACTGGGATTAAAGGCGTGCGCCACAAGTTTCTTAATAACTGAATCTGTTCAGGACTCTGCTAAAGGAAGATGCTGAGATGGGGTCACGTGTGAGGGAGCTTTCTGAAGGGAAGTGGCCGTGAAGAGGGAGAGGAAAAGCCTGCATCACAAGAAATAAGTGAGTCCATACGAGTCTCCGTCAGCCAGGGTAGAATTGAATTTACAGTCTCCTAAGTCTGCTTACCAGGTGATGGGATTTCGGGAGTCATGGCTGTTGTGGTTAATTTAAAGGTAGGGTCTAATAATTGTTTATTATTATGGCGGTATTTTCTTTGTCTGTCTTTCTCTTTCTTTCTTTTGTTTTTTGTTTTTTGAGTCGGAGTTTCTCTGTGCAGCCTTGTCTGTCCTGGAACTTGCTCTGTAGACCAGGCTGGCCTGGAACTCACAGCGATCCGCCTGCCTCTGCCTCCCGAGTGCTGGGATTAAAGGCGAGCGCCACCACCGCCCAGCTACGGCAGTATTTTCTAACCCGCTATCAGTCAATAAAACCACAGACACCTGTTATATTTTAAAGTAGCCTTGGTTCACCTGGGGCAGGGCAGATATTACTCTCCTAAACTGCCTCCCACAGTGCGGCAGCTGCCCCTAGCCCCGCTTCAGCCAACCCCATGCCATCTGCTTCTTGTCAGCATTCTGCTCCAGTCAGCAGCCTCCCTCCCTCCCGCCCCCCTTCTCCCTTTCCTTCTCCCCCATGCTCACTTAATAAACCTCATATAATATACTATCTGTTGCCGGGCATCTTACCATCTTATTTTCTTTTTATTAATCATAACATTGGTGCACGTGACTCGGATATTAAACCCAGAGGTCCATTCTGCTGTCTTCACAGTGGAATCCCATCTCCCTTAACGGCCCCTAACAAATTCCTCTAAGTACTCTATCCCCCCAGCCCCCCAGCCCCCACTAACCTAGCCTTGCCCCAGGCCAGCTGTAGAGAAGCCTTCCTGGCCCGCCAGCTTTCAAAACTGCCGCTGAGGTAAACAGATGTTTTCTTTGTCTGGGTTCCCCAGCCTCCAGCTCTAACCTTGGCCCCTAGAGCACTCGCCACTGGGCTTCCGGTCCCTACTGCCTGCGCACGGGAAGGGTCTGGGAGCTAAGCGTAGCCAGGTGAAAAGGACGCTGCTGCACTGCGTGGTTCAGACGCGCGTGGGAACAGAGATTACACTACATGGGGTGCTGGGCGGCCAGATGGCTCCTGCTACTGCCGCCACGCCCTGCTTCATGAGCAGTTTGTGCATCCTTGCTGCTCCAAAGCGACCCAGGCCATTTCCGGGACGCGTGAGGAGTGCCTGTTCTCTTCCATTTAAAAAAATTCGGCCACGTATTCCCGCCGCTGCCCTGGCCCCGCCCCGTTCCCATCTCAGGTCGGCTGGAGAGTCAGTGGATATGCGCATGTGCGACCCCTCCTCCCGAGCCCAGCCCGGCCAAGGCCGGCCAGGTAGACCAGGGGCTCTGCACTCACTGACTGGTTCCAGGCCTCGGGACCTCAGACAGACAGCTTTGCTTTCTCTAAGACTATACCTTCCAACTCCTAAAAATAAAAAAATTGTCTCTGATTTCTTTTTCTGCGCAAAAAAAAAAAATTTTTTTTAAATCCTACGATTGTTTATTGGGTGTATAATTACTGATTAACTGTTTTTATCCTGATCTAGAATGTTTTCCTGCTAATTTATGCTTTTCCTAATTCCTAGACAAGTAAATAGATGCTGTTTCTCCTGTCATCAGCTAATCTGGATTCAACCATTCCTGGCTAATGGGTTTGATATGGCTTTAAATGATTAATTAATTACAGATAACTAGATATAAAGATTGCTTAACTCAAATATGCTAGCTCTCCCTCAAACTTGGCAGAGATCTGCTGAATAGGGCATTTAACATGTGTATATTTATTATAAAAACAGAGATTCCCAGATCATAACAGTCTCAGGTCTCCGGAGACTTGCATACAGTGGCAGTGACTCCAACCTAGATTGTGGTTTCTGGCCATGGAGCAAAACTGCTCCCAACGTCTGCTGTGGATCAGCCTCACTGTGGACAAACTGGACACCTGGAGAGTCACTGTCTCACATTGCTGAACACAAGGTGAGGTCAGCCTCGTCCATGTTCATCTTCCACAGAGCAGCCCCGTCCTCTGTGCCTGATGGGAGGCTGTCTTGCCCATGGTGCCAGGCTACCACAGGAGACAACTGGGACATGTCTGTTTACTGGGATGTGACTTAACTAGTCATCTCTGTCTTTTTTATTAATACATAGATTCCTCTAGGTTACAATTTATCCTTCTCAAGTCTCTGATCACATTGACGGCTAAGCTGATGTTAACTTGATAGCTAGTCAACTCATTAGCTAGTTAAGACTACTAGATACTGTATCTCTTATTTAAAAGGAAAAACAGGTTTATCTTACTCACAGATCTCAGGTTAAAGATAAACAGGCTTCAGATACCTTTCCATTCTTTTAGCTAAAGGACAGTGACTATTTACAACAATTTCACCTATGGCATCAAGGTTCCAAAAGATGTTTTATGAATGTTAAAATGTGTTTTAAGGTTGATACACACAAGTTAAAATGTTAAAAGGTCTAAGAAAGTGTTCCAAGAAGGTGTTTTAAGATTCGTAAATACAAGTTGTGAAAGTCAACATTTCTAATAAGGTGTTTTATTCATCCTGTTGCTATGATATTGTTGTATTAACTATCTAGAGTGTTGACACTAATCAATGGAGTTCTAGTTTATTGATCTAACCATAAAAACATTCCACTACACAATCCTATCATAGTTCCAAGCCCAAGATTTTACATTTCCTTTTGTTTGTCTTTTTCTTAAAATGTCTATTGTTGTACTAAGATTATATGCCTCCAGTCTTTTGGACAGCCTCTCCCGTCACGATGTGTACTGATGCTAAAGTGAGCTTTCCCCTTCTGCTCTACAGGAGATTTCTGTCCTTCCCGTGTTCCTGTCCCACAGAAGCCAGAAAGCCTTCTGCCTTCTCTAAGTTCACCTCAGAGTATCTGTGCTTTTAACACAAAGTTCTTTCCCCAATCCTCTACCATGCCTTTTACTACAATGTGTGCACATGTCTAACAATGTGTATTTCACTGTAGATTTCAAACAAGGAGGAGGCTAATGTGTCTAAAATTTATCTCCCTTTATGAACTAACAAAGATTCTTGTAAGCTACAGAAAATCCATCTCTCAGGTCAAATGGAGTCCAGATAAGCACTGTCAAATCAACAACCTAAGTTTCTCACCTATCTCCTGTCTCTGAGGGTGGGATCCCCCACCCCCTCCCCCTCCCCCCTCTCCCCCTCACCCCCCTGCCCCTCCCACCCCCCCCACCCCCCCACCCCCGCCTTTCTCTGGTTTGGGATTCTGCTATCCATTGCTACATTGTGAGACCCAACACCTACTGGGTGCTGGCTCTTCTCTTCCGGTTGATGAAAACACCTCTTGTCATTTGAACCACTACACTCACACCCTTCATCCAGGACCAGCTCCCTTGGGTGAGATCTCCTTCTGCCAGCACGGTTCATCCCAACCCCGCCCCCCTTTGTTCGAAGCCCTAGCGCTAGGAAACCTGGTCTCTGTCCAGCGCTGATGAGCTGCTGGAACAGTTGTACTAATCTCATCAAGTTAAACCTTGCCCAGGGGACTCCCTGACAGGTCACTGACTTCTACTCTCCCCATGAGGACCAGCCCATTCGCCGCTTCTCCAGGCTCCTCTCGGATGCCTTCTGAGAATTTCAAATCCCTACGCCCACATTAAGGGCTTCTAAGCTTACATGCCTCTGCAACCAAACTTGAACAGATCCAAAACTAAACTGTTTTTAATTACTGCCAGCAATCGGGGAAAAACAGAAGGAAGTTTCCTATATCCAGACTTTTCTTTGCTCTCTGAAAACCTTCACGCCATTGTCAGCATTGTCTCAGGCCTTTTCCCTTTGCTCTCCCAAGAGTTTCAAATGTACACCTAAAGGGAATTTTTTCCCCTGGTCTACTAACTTTGTCTTCTGCCCACAAATGTGTTCCAGTATCTTGCCAGACTGCCTACATCTGGGACATCGTCAAAGCGGCTACCCCTGCTGACAGCCTTCAACACATAGAACGCCCACGTCCAAGTGTGGACTCAGCAAACAGTGCTGAGGTCAGGAAGCTCCTCCCAGCCCATCGTCTAGGACCTCTTGCAGGGAAGCCAGTGGCACAGGCTTCTTGAGTGGGCAGTGAGGAAAGTGAGGAACAGTCTAGAAATACCTGTTGGGTAAACATCTGCAGTGTGAGCTCCCACACAGAGAAGCTCACTGAGCCAATCCAGTGGGGCAGAGCTCAGACAGCCTTGACCGAGCACAAAGCAGTTGGTCAGGCTGCCTAAGGAATGACAATTTCTACAGAGTTTTGTCAAGAATCCAGAAGCCTGAGTGCCTGCAGAATCACAACCTCTTTATTATTTAAATGGAAACACACATGCACACACACACCATACACACCCCCCCACACACACATACCTTGCACGAGTACAGAAACAATTGTCAAAATGGTTGTACTTTTAAGCCCTGATACCGAGCAAAATACGTTGCATGCAAGGGAGACATGCCCATGCCTGCCCTGCCGTCCTGTCAGTGAAATTTGGAATGTGATTTGAGCTTTATTCTGAGTTTTGCAAACTGTCAGCAGAAAAGTTCCTCATAAATGCTGGATAGAAGCATTAAGAGAACATTCTAGAAGTTTGCTTATTGACATCCCAGAGTCATTCTCCGTATATAGTATGACCTAGAGACATTTTAGAAGCACTTTGAGGGCACCTCTGATTCTGTCCCAGTCCAACCTCAGGGATTGCATCACTCAGCTCAGCTTTGCTGGATCTTTGTCACACAGCTGTGCTGGCTTTATGACTTTCAGTGTTTCCATTACAAATGGCTGTGAGTAGAAGCCAAAGGACAACATCCTCACTTTGGCTGGCCCTGCCTTTGAGCTTAGCTCTAGCAGCCCAGTGTTCTGCTGTAAATAGTGCAGAAGAAACCACAGTTTTGTGGCTGTGTCTCCCCAAGACCACAGGACTAGAAAGCTGCAGAGTTGGACTATAAGTCAAGGATTTTTTCCCCTTAACCTAGAGCTACTGCTGTGGAGTAACTAAGAATCTGGCTCACGGTTTACCCAGTTAAGAAAACCCTAGCATTTTGAGCAAATCCAATTTCCCATTTAAACTCGCCTGTCCTCAGTCAAAAACCATTTTCCTACTACACTACACTACTCTTATTTTTTAAATATTTATTTATGTATGAATATTTTGTCTTCATGCACATCTGCATTGGAGCCCATGGATCTACAGGTATGGACAGTTGGGAGCAGCTATGTAGGGGCTGGGAATTAAGCTCAGACCTCTGAAAGAGCGGCCAATGCTCTTTTGTTTGGTTGTTTGTTTGGTTGGTTTTTTTGAGACAGGGTTTCTCTATGTAGCCTTGGCTATCCTGGACTCCTCCCCCAGCCCCCCCAAAAACAAACAAAAAACCCCTCAGTTATGTTATGTAAACATGTTTTTGTTTTAATCCCAGGTGTGGGATATGAAGCCGCTTCAGACTGTCCACAGCAGCTGAGTGTTTGCCTCCTGCGGCCTCTGACAGGGGCATGATCTTTGCCAGCTGCAGATAGTTTAATTCTAGGGACCCTGAGAGGGAATAAACGCCAAAGTCCCCAGGGGGTGGGAGGTGGGGGCTCCGAGAAAGAAGAAGGCTGCTGCTCCCAGTTGCTTTTGATGCAGTTTGAGGAGCTGTTGGAGACATCCTGAAACAAAGATTGGGCTTGCCCCCTAGGAACCCAGTGACCTAGCCAGCAGGAAGTAGCCAAAGAGACCTACATCTCTCTCCCCATAACCTTCTTTCTCTCTCTGGTGTTGGGGTGTTGAAAGGGAGCAGGGTGGAGTAGAGAGAAACAGAAACAGGAAATACAAATAAGATAGATTAAAAAGTATGCCTACAGTTACCCCTTTTTAACTTATTTATTTACTGTGTGGATGTGTTTTGCTGGAGTTTAAAGCCAAAGTCTTATACACGCTAAGCAAGCCTTAAACGCTGAGCTACATCCCCAGGAAATATGATGTCCTCAATCAGATAAAGGGGCTGGGGATCCAGGGTAGAATTTTTGAGTTTGTCTGTTTGTTTGAATTGTATTTGTTTGTTTGTTGAGACAGTCTCCCTAGCTGAACTGGAACTCAAAGAGCTCTGCTTGCCTCTGCTTCATAAATGCTGGCATTGTAGGTATGTGCCAGGATGCCCAGCAGGTTTTGTTTGCTCGTGTGTTTTTTAAAGTCAGAGTCTACATCTCAGCTGAGGCCAATCTTGAATGCCCACTACTCCTTCTGCCTCAGCCTCAAATTACTGGGATTAAAGGCATAAGCCCCAACAGCAGGCTTAGATGATGTTTTTTGTGTGAGTTTGGGTTACCACGACAGCGTGTGTGGAGACCAGAGGACAGCTCTGGGGATTCGCCTTTCTCCTTCTCCACCTGGATCACACTCAGGTCCTCGGGCTGCGTGGCCACACTTTCACCGGCTTAGCCATCTTACTGGTTTAGATAAGCGGTGTTGTTTTAGTAGACAGGGTGAAGCAGCATTTGGCACTAATATTATCTATATTGTTTACTTTTAGAGTTGGAAAGTGGGGGATTGGAGAGATGGCTCAGCAGTTAAAGGCACACATTACTCCTGTAGTTCAAGTCCCAGCACCCAAATCAGGTGTCTCAGAGTTATCTACAAATCCTGCTCCAGGGAAATCTGATGCCTCTAGTACACACACACACACACACACTTTAAAAAATAAAATAAAAATGCACTTGTAGAGCCAGGTGTGGTGATACACACCTTTAATCCCAGTATTCAGGAGGCAGAGGCAGGTTGATTTCCATTAGCTCAAGGCCAGCCTGATTTACAAAACAAGTCCAGGACAGCTAAGGCTACACAGAGAAACCCTGTCTCAAAAAAACAAAAAACAAAAACAAAACAAAAAGAATTGTAGAAACTGTCCAGATGCTGGATTTCTAAAATATAGGTGAAAAATGTGTAGTCATTGGAAATTATCTTGTATGGCGACGAGCTGACAACTCTTTGCCTAAGTTGATACTGAGGGCAAAGGACTGAAAGTACTAAGTTAGCAAAATGAATCTTAGTGAGTCTGTCCCTCCTACTGCCATCCCGGAGCACTCCAGAGCGACTCACCATGGGGAGGTCACCACAGCGGGAAGAGTTGGCCAGGAGTCAGAAGGATTGCGTGAACGAATCCTGGAGCGCAAACCCAAAGGCAACCTGGACAACACAATGAGATTTCTTTTTTCCCTAAAACAAACACAGCTGGGAAGACAGGTGGACTGAGTTTGAAGTGCGCAGGTGTTCTAACCTAAAAACAGCCCAGACTGACCGAACAGGGAGTCACTCTTTCCTACACTGCCATCTTCTGATGGAAGAAGGCAGTGCTTACTGCTTGCCCAGAATGCCTTGCTGCCAGGACACACAGACTTCTCCGGATCAGCACAGCTCAGGAAATAGCCAGGACTATTTGGAACCAGAGCTCTTAGCTGGCTGGCCATCCTGAACGCAGGGCCCACTCCGGAATGTTCCTACATGGACAGCAGTGCTCATCATCCTGAGCGCAGGCCTCACTCCGGAATGTTCCTATATGGACGGTAGTGCTCATCACTCTGTCCACCACCTGATTCCCATACAGTGTTGTGCCAACGAGAGGCAATCAAGTGGTGACCTACACAGCTGCCTCCCATCCCAGTCAGAGTGCGCTGTCATCAACGTGGCATGGATGGGAGGGCACTCTTGTCCTATCCAGACGCTGAGGGTGCTGGGGCAGTCCCTCCTGTGAACTAAGTCTGTGCTAAGGGCGTTAGGAGAAAGCCCCAGAGCTGGGTCCACAGGGCAGCCAAAGCCAGGGCACACTGCAAGCCAGCCAGTAGCCATTTGGGGAAAGAGAGGCCCAAGGCTACTTGTGTTTCGTTTTTGGAGCTTTCTAGTCACGTGAGAGCAGTATTTGATGGTGCTGGGTAGGCCTAGGCCTGGGGAATCAGCCCAGGGTTGAACTCTGGTTTTGCAATCACTAGGTTTTCATGAGCTGGAGCCACGGAACTTCTCTATGCTGGGACCTTCCTTTTTATTTTATTTTATTTTATTTTATTTTTATTTATGTTTTTCGGGACAGGGTTTCTCTGTGTAGTCCTTGCTGTCCTGTACTTGATTTGTAGACCGGGCTGGCCTCGAACTCACAGAAACATCCTGCCTCCTGAGTGCTGGGACTACAGGCATGCACCACCACAGCCTGGCAATATGGTGGGCTCAGTGATGCTCTGTGCTGACATGCAATAACATGGCACTCCTGGCTGGCTGCCTGGGCTGGCAGTGGGGCAAAAGGGACACACTATCCAGGCAGTGCTGACAACGGGTCATTTTTGGCTCCCGGACCAGCCCGCTGGGATGAGAATGGAGCCATACAGCAATCTCCTTGGGAAGCCCTGATAATCTCCCTCGTGCTTTACCAAACAGCCGTCCCCTGCATGTCCCTGCATCCCCAGATGGATCTCGGCCAAGAGGAAGGATAGCCCTCCCCGGGCCCCCAAGCACACCTGCCAGACTTGGAGTGGGCGTCGCGTTCCAACACAGACAAGTAGTCTCCACGAAAGGCAGACTGGAAATGTGACTAGGGCTCTCCTGACCCGCCGACCAACCAACTCCTGGGATTCCGTACCAACTTTATTTGCAAAAACCGAGCATTGAGGAACAGGGGACAGAAAAGTTTCCCATGTCCCTCTCTGGGCCCTGCATCAGCTTGTCTCTCCCCCAGGAAGCACCCTGCCCGCCCCTCTCACCGATGTTCAACCCAGACCACAGACGCCCCGCAAGCCCCACCCATCACAGCCCTCCGGGGTTGCGCTACACAATAGCAAACTGGCAGATGTAGGGTAACTGGTCGCGGCACCGCTTGTCGAACCACTTGCCGTTGGCAGCCTCGGACAGGGCGGCGCAGTTCTCAGCTTTGCCCCCGTCGGGTTGTGCCGTGATCTCCACCTCCCAGTTCTTGTAGGCCGGACGGCCACCGGTCATGTCCACCCAGGCGCCTTCGGCCGCCATGTCGTTGAGGCCCAGCCAGATCTCCGCCTCGTTGCCCACGCTCTGGCGCGCGTACTCGAACAGCGCTTCATTCTCCAGCCCCGACTGCGGCGTGCCCAGCGTGCCCCCGCGCGAGATGCAGTCCTCGCTCGCCTCGTGGAACGTCTTCGGCTGGGTGAAGGCCAGGAAGCACTTCAAGTTCACCTTGGTGCCCTTCAGGCACACTGAAAGGAGAGAGAGGCGTCACAGAATGTCGGATGCTCCAGCCCAAAGAGACCTCTTCCAGGCTGTCGTCCTCCCAGCCCGCAACCGCCATCCCATCCAACCTATCGCTTGAAGCCTGCTTGTTCCTGCTTCAGGAACCTTCTGTGGCAAACACTTGAAGAGGCCAGAAAACTATTTAAGAGGACTGGGTGCTCTCTTCCTGGAATGGCCACCCTCTGCTTGCAAAGGGACACTGACTTCCAGAGATGGAGTGAAAAAGTCACCTGGTGTCTGCTGGGGGTCCCTGGGCTGCAGAGGTTGACACGAACCATGGGACCTCAGGGGAGCACTGGCCTCCCACGGTAAGAGGAGGGGACTCATGCTGAGCTTGGGGCAGCAGTTTGTGTCTTAGCTTGATTTCTAACTTGAACACCAGGCAGACTGCGGTGGAGGCGTCTTTTGCTGCGGGGCCACACACGTCAGAGGTCCATATTGGCCCCTCCCCCATGCTCTTAGCCTTCCACTCAGCGAGTAAAAGAAGCATTTCGTGTTCCTGAGGGGTTTGACAACCAGGCCTCACAGAAGTGTTTATTCAGACTCTGAGCGCACCCACAACACACTCAGGCGCATCATATACCTAGAGAGGGCCGAGCACATATATGGTACGCTAAGTATACACTACAGAACAGAGGCAAGGTCACTGGCATAGAGAGTGGGGACAGAGGCACTGCAAGAAGATCAGGATGGGGGCTGGAGAGATGGCTCAGTAGTTAAGAGCACGGAGTGCTCTTCCAGAGGTCCTGAGTTCAATTCCCAGCAACCACATGGTGGCTCACAACCATCTATAATGAAATCTGGTGCCCTCTTCTGGCCTGCAGATGTACATGCAAGCAGAGCACTGTATACATAACAATAAATAAATCTTTAAAAAAAAAAAAAAAGATCAGGACAGAGAGGGACAACCAACTTGAAAGAGGACTAGCCTGGCAGAGTAGATGGCCACCTCCTCTCTGTTTCCAGGCCCCACAGGTCTGTGCTTTTGGCCAGCCTGCTTGGCCACCCGAGCAAGAGACCGAAGGCTGGATCTCCTGGCCTTTAGAGTGGCTGAGCTATGAGGCAGTGGTCCTACTCTGCCGCTCTCCAGTCCCCATGGTCATGGGACTCTCTCTGCCTCAGTTAGCCCATCTTTTAAAAAATATAACTTATTTGTATTTATTGAAATTTTTATGTGCATATGTGTCTGTGTGAGTGTATGGCAAGTCTGTGTAAGGTTTTTCTTTCTTTTTTTTTATTTTTTATTTTTCTTATTTTTCAAGACAGGGTCTCTCTGTGTAGCCTTGGCTGTCCTGGACTAACTTTGTAGACCAGGCTGGCCTCGAACTCACAGTGATCGCCTGTCTCTGCCTCCCGAGTGCTGGGATTAAAGGTGTGCGCCACCACTGCTTGGCTTGGTTTTTCTCAGGGCAGAAAATGGTATTGAATTAAATTCCTGGGGCTAGAGTTACAGATGGCTGTGAGTCATTATGTAGGTGCTGGGGCTGAACCCAAGTTCTTTGTAAGAGCAGCTAGCGCTCCTAGTGACTGAGCCATTTCTCCAGCTCCGTGATTTTATTTTTTATTTATCTTATTACTATTTATTTTGTTTTTGAGATAGAGAATCAGTGTATGACCCTGACCAGGCTGGAACTCACTTTGTAGACCAGGCTAGGGCTAGCCTTGGGCTCATGGAGATCTTCCTACCTCTGCCTCCTGAGTGTTGGGATTAAAGGCGTGTGCTACCACGCCCAGCCTTAATTTTAGTGTGTGTGTGTGTGTGTGTGTGTGTGTGTGTGTGTGTGTGTGTAAGCACTAATGTGGTGCCCATGGAGGACAGGAAATGCTAGAGTTCCAGGGAGCTGTGGGCCACCAGACATGGTGCTGGGAATCAAACTCTGGTCCTCTATGAAAGCTGTAAGCATTCTTAATTGTCACGCTAGCTCTCCAGTCCCCATCAGCTGACCTACCTTTACATTGGGGCTGACAAATGCTGGCCTGGTTACTGTGGTGTAGAGCTGCAGACATGCAGAGAGGTGGACACGGGGAGGAGTGTGCAGCAACGCGCTCAGAGCTCCGAGACTACTAAGTGCAGCTCCCCTGTGGCTGGCCCAGCTGCACTGCAGCACGTGGCCCTGCTCCCGAGCTCTCACTTCCACTGGGCAGCGTTAGGGTCCCGGCGAGTGCCTTCTGGCCTGGGGAGCACTCAGCTGCCACAGCCTCTAGCTGTGACCAGACCTAACTGTGCCTGACTGAAGGTCGACAGCCTCCCCTGAGGAAGCATGTGAGGGAGGGCTCTAGCGTGGCACTGGCTGGAAACTGAGCCTTCTTCCCCACTGCTGCCCGTTACAGCCTGGCCCCTTCCTGAGTGTGTTCCTCCAAACAGCTGTGCTGCACTCACCGGTCTGTAGAGCCTGCTGCTCCTTCAGCAGGGCCACCTCATGCTCCAGGCTGTCCAGCTTCTTCTTGACCTCCTCAAACATCTTTGGGCTCACCACATCTGGGACAGAAGCATGAAGCAATGAAAGCCCAAAGCAGGCAGATGCCCCCTTCCCCGCCTGCCAGCCCCAGAGAGCCGAGGGGAAGCAACTCCTCCCGGACTCTCCGTGTTTCCTCCTCTGCCCCTATCCAAGGCACTGACCCTCCAGTGGGCCCTTGGTGCCTGTTCCTGGCTCCTCTCAGGGTTCTCTGTCCTGCGCTTGTCATGGTGGGGCTGGGATTAGCAGGACCTGAAGAAACAGCCACCTCGCCAGCTCCAGAAGGGCCATGACATCAGAGGTCAGCTCCCCCAGGATTGGGGGGCAAACCCAGACAGCAAGCCCCAGACTGAGATGAGGGCAACCGGGTGGAGACACCAAAACGGCTCCACCTTCTCATCTGCACAGTGACGACACTGCTCTGGGATGACTGAGGAAGCCCAGGAGAAATGACCTAGCACAGGGCGTGTGCCCACCCAGCTGTAGCTGAGGGAGCGCAGGGACCCTGCTCCCCACAGAGCAGAAGCCACTGCCGAGAGACTGGGGCTTGCTGCGCACCACCCACGCCCCATGCCATGGGCAAGTACCATCCTAACTCTCCACCATTTTGCAGGGCCAGTGTTCCCAAGGCCAGATTTAAATGTCTGCCTAGCATGGTAAATCAGCTAGCCCAAAGCCGTGGTCCAAGTAGCCACAGAGCCACTCTCTTCCCGTCAGTCTGATAGCAACTGCCCGAGGGGGTGAATCACATGCGCATCAGCAGGCGTAGGTGAGGGACACGTGCGTGCGTGCCTGTGTAGGCAGCAACCAGGTCACTGTGAGCCTCTGTTCCAACCTCTGGATTCACAGACGCCTGTGCACACTCACATGTGACACCAACACGGGGCACCACGTAGATGTCACAAATGATTAAGCAATGCCTGAGCATTAGTTTGAGTGTCCGTGGGAGCATCTGGGACCAGAGCTTGCAAGTGGCCATTACTGAAGGCCCATGCAGCCCTAGCCTGCTCTGACCCTCTCCTTCCCCACATGACACGATCTACAAGACTCATCAAAATCTAGGACTGGAAAGGGATTTCCACACTCAGAACGTGTTGCCTTTGCTCTGTCTGCGCCACACAGCAAGCCTCGGGGCAGTGCTGACAATGCTCAGGGGCAGAACTGTGCAGGGCATCCAGTCCTCCGGGTCTAACATGAACATTTGTAAACAACTATGTGCTGGTCTGACTTAAATCAAAACCACCCTAAAAATCTCCTTCCCAATTCACACTGCTTTTCTTTCCAGAAGTCATCTCTGGGATCTTTCTGGAATAGTTCTACACATGTATACCAGACATTTACTTTTAGTTAGCCCGTTCAGATTTTCTAAGTAATCATTGACACATGTCACCTGCTCAGGTTAGTGGGGTTCATCTCCATGCGCTATGCCTCATGATGAATTCCTTTGCCAAAGCGATGACAGTAAAGTATCCATTCTGCTTTGAATTTTGTTACATTGTAAACCCAGCCTTTGGTATTTTGGCTTCTTTGTTTATTTTTGAAACAAGGATTCCCTGTGCACCCTTGGTTAGCCTAGAACTCACTATGTAGACCAGGCTGGCTTCCGACTAGCAGAGATCCACCTGCCCCTGCCTCTGCCTCCAGAGTACGGAGATTAATGTTTGCAGTACTGAGGATGGAACAGAATGTCACACATGGTAGGCAGGCGCTCACAGCAGAGCAGGAGGCTGTTAACTCTAACCCTGGAGTTTCATTTTGTTTTCTGAAACAGGGGTTCTTTAGTTTTGGCTGGCCTCGAATTGGCTGTATAGTTGATTACCTTAAATTCCTAATTCTCCTGCCTTCTCTTCCGGAGTGCTGTGGTTAGAGTGTGCACCACCACTCTGGGTCTGTGTGACACTGGGGCTGCAACGCAGTTTCCTGCAGATGCTAGGCAAGCCCCCTAAGAACTGAATTCTGCCTTTCTTTGCTGTAGCCTTGTGCTCCAAGATGCTGGTGTGTTTACTACCCAGGTGCAGAGGGCCTGTGGATTTCCCCTCACCCTTTCCTCTCTGGCTGGGCTCTAGCGCTGCCCTGTTTCTACACATGACTCTCCCTGCCATCCTCCGAGTCCTGCAGAGGTGACAGCCATTACACTCTGCTGTTTCATCTCCACCCACCTCAGGATGCCCTCACTACTGACCTGGCCATGGTGGTAGGTCTCGCTGCCACAGGATCACCTGAGAACACTCCACCCTCAGCGTTTCAGAGGAGAACAGAGACGCTCTGAGGGCAGTCTGAGGTGACAAGGCTGATGTCCCATGGACGTTAAGAGTCCATCTGTTCCCCATTGCCCCTCTGGGTGCTGAGAACAGGTTTGCCCATGAGGGGCTTTACATATTTTACATTATGAGATGTTGGCTGCAAGTCTTTGAGCAAATTCCACCTTCCTGGCGTCACAATTGAGGAACTCAGTCTGGTGCTTCCTGTTGGGAACTGGCTGTCTTTAAGCCAGGGGTTTGAGTTCTTTTTCTTTTCTTTCTTTCTTTTCTTTTCTTTCTTTTTCTTTTTCTTTTTTTGGTTTTCCAAGTCAGGGTTTCTCTGTGTATCCTTGGCTGTCCTGGACTCACTTTGTAGACCAGGCTGGCCTCGAACTCACAGCGACCTGCCTCTGCCCCCCACCCTTTGGGGTTTGATTTCTTCAACATATTAGGTGCCAGAGGGGAGAAGATGCCAGTTTAGAAAACCTAATGAGGTCCTCCTCCGTTCTAAGCGTCAGGGGCTCGTGAAGCTCTGACAACCATCCCTGCCATGAGAAAGTCCCAGCCACCAGGGCGTCTTTCACCCGAGGTCCCAGAAGAACTCATCAAGATCAGAGTGGGAAGGGGAGGGTCATGAGGTAGCTGCCCCCAGAGTGTGGGCAAGGGTGAATGCTCCCCTGAAGATGAAGGGAAGGCTGCCCTAGAGGGGAGCGAGGCACAGGAGCCCCCTGCTTACCTTTCTTGGCATTTGCAGCCTTCTTGGGCTTGGACGTAGGTGACTCTGCAGTCACTTGGGACAGGATGGAGAAGAGGCAGAAGAGCAAGTAGGTGCCCCAGAACTCCATGCTGCTGCTGCTGCTGCTGCTGCTGCTGCTGCTGCTGCTGCTGCGGGGCCTGGGTCAGAAGGCAGAGTCCGTGCAGGCTGAGCACACGAGGACCTCTGTCTGAGAAACCCTCCCAAAACTTGGCTGAAGGAATGCAAAAGGAAAAAAAAAAAAGTGAAGCAAGCCTGCCAAAGGAGAAAGGCTTGGGAGCTATAGCTGCAGCCTGGCTGGCCTCCCGGGAAGTCAGCATTTCCAAGGATTCTAATCAACAGCCAATAGCTGCCATTGCTCAATCCGTGCAGTGATTATCTCAGGCAGAGGCCAGGCTGGGCCTGGCATTGGTTCACCCACACCACTGTCCCCTCCCATTTTGTTGAGGAAACTAACTGACGCTCAGTGGGCAAAGGGCATACAGAGGCCACTCAGTCACTAAGGGGCTGTGATTAGGCTGGCTGCCTTATTGGTGCAGAGCTCTTGTTGTGATTATTTTGTGATTTTGTTATTTTTTTTAAATGAAAAAGACCTTCACTTCCTCACATTTTTCCCCTCAAAAATCTGTCCTGAAGCCATAAGAAAGACAGAGCAAAAGAGGGGACCAGGGCAGAGAGGCTGTGGAGCAGAGGCATCTGAAAGGGGGCAGGGGTAATGTCCCCAGGGACGTCTGGGATCTGAAGGATGGTGGGAGGTGTTGCCAGGAAGGCTGAGTCCGAGCACAGGGAGGAGGAAGCCTGCAAGCAGGAGGTGCTGGCAGAGGCCACAGGAACACTAGCAGCATAAGCAGACCCTACTACAAGTAGACAGTGGGGCTGGAGAGATGGCTCAGTGGTTGAGGGCACTGAATGCTTTTCCAAAGGACCCTGGTTCAAATCCCAGCACCCACATGGCAGCTCACAACTGTCAGAAACTCTAAAGAGCTGACATTCTCACACAGATATATATGCAGGCAAAACACCAATGCACATAAAATAAAGGTAAATAGATTTTAAAAAAGTAAACAGTAAGAACTAGGTTTCTTTTCAGGGAAGGACTTTATGAACATGTAGAAAGAGAAGAGTGGAACAGTTCCTGTAGGTGCTCACAGTGTAGGGTTAAAAGCGGAGTTCTCGGTGAGCCCCTGTGAACATGAGCACATTCCGAGCAGTCCAACTGTGTCCTTGACATAAGAGTGCAGATACACCTGCCTCCCAGCTGTCCCCGAAAGGGCCTCGGTGCTACGTGCCCTCCTGGCAGGTAAGTACTGAATATAACATTTTACCCAAGGATTCAGAGCATGGCAGAGAGATGCTGGGTCCAAGGCTGGGGCAGGAAATGAATCCAAATGTGTCTCACTGCCAGAAAGAAAGAATACTTAACGAATGCTGGTGCTCCGTCAGTGGAGTGCAGCCAGCCTGAAGGAGCTGCCAACGGCGTGAACCCAGACGCGCTGGGGATTCTGCCCAGGGAGAACGGTCACGCTAGTGTCAGCGTCAGGCTGGAGGAGGCGAATACGTAATTCAATCTCGAATACACATCTGGAAAGGACCCTTGGAGACCGAAGGACACAGGTGACAACAGATGGGATGTAAGGCACTCAGGGCAGAGCTCCTTCCCTGTCCCTGCCCCAGCTCCAGAGGCAGTGCTACGGTGTGTGAGCACGCGTTCACCTTAAGGCAGCAAGGTGGCCACTTACTTAAAAATGGTTTCTGAGATAAGGTTCTTTGTGGAGCAGCTGAAATTTTCTGTGAATATGACCTTTTAAAAAAGAAAAGGTGGGGGGTTGGCTGGGCGTTGTGGCACACACCTTTAGTCCCAGCACTCAGGAGACATGGAGTTAAGCGGATCACTGTGAGCTCAAGCCCAGCCTGGTCTACAAAGTGAGTCCAGAACAGCCAGGATTACAGAGAGAAACCCTGTCTTGAAAAACTGACAAATGAATGAATGAAAGAAACGAGGGGCTGGAGAGATGGCTCAGCAGTTCAGGGCACTGTCTGCTCTTCCAGAGGTCCTATGTTCAATTCCCAGCAACCACATGGTGGCTCACAGCCATCTATGATGTGATCTGATGCCCTCTTCTGGCGGGCAGGTGTACATGCAGATAGAGCCCTCATATACAATAAATAAATAAAATCTTTTTTTTTTTAAATTTAATGCAGGGCTGGTGGGTGTAGCTCAGTTGGTAGAGTGCTTGCCTAGCAGGCAAGAAGCCCTGGGTTTGAGCTGGGCATGGTGGCACACACCTGTAATCCTAGCACTTGAGGAGGCAGAAGCAGGCGGATCTCTGAGTTCGAGGCCAGCCTGGTCTACAGATGTGAGCTCCAGGACAGAGCCAGGACTACATAGAGAGACCCTGTCTCAAAAGACAAAAACAAAGCAACAAAGGCCCTGGGTTTACCCTTTAGCATGGGATAAATGGGGGTATTGTGCACACCTGTAATCACAGCACTTGAGAGTCTGAGGCAGGAAACTCAGGAGTTCAAGGCCATGAGTCCCTGGATTCAAATCAGAAAAAAAAGTATTTTTTTTAAAGGAAAAAAATGCAGTACCAACCATATCATTCAGCTTTTCCCTGCTCCTCCATCAGCCTTGATCCATCTGGCTAGGGGTGGGCATGCTGTCCAGCCCCAGGAGAGGGACCCTGGATGGTCAGCCAGTGACCTGTGGAGGTGTCAGGGGTGAGGCACCCAACCGGAAGGGAACATGTGCAGGGAGTGGGGTGGGGTGGGTGAGAGGGGTGGGGGCCCCCTTAACTGATGGGAAGAACACCGCCCCTCATTTTCTTCAGTGGGGGAGGGGCTCGTACTCACAGCTGGAACCTCTGGGGGATAATCTGGGGACTGCTGATTGCGTAACTTAACAAGGAGTCTTGCTTCCAGCAAAGCTGGGTGGGTAGAAAATGCAGGGGGAAGTTAATAGTTCTCTTAAGAAACAAATGAAAACTCCTTTGCTTTCTCAACTCCTCACCTTGGCCTGACTCTATGACAGCCAACACCAAGAAATAGTGAGAACCGAAGTATGTGTTAGTCCAAGACCAGTTTCCCAGAATGGGCCTGACTGACTGGGGAGGCCTGACTGAGGAGGCCTGACTGACTGGGGAGGCCTGACTGACTGGGGAGGCCTGACTGACTGGGGAGGCCTGACTGAGGAGGCCTGACTGACTGGGGAGGCCTGACTGAGGAGGCCTGACTGATTGGGGAGGCCTGACTGACTGGGGAGGCCTGACTGGGAAGGCCTGACTGACTGGGGAGGCCTGACTGACTGAGGAGGCCTGACTGACTGGGGAGGCCTGACTGACTGGGGAGGCCTGACTGACTGGGGAGGCCTGACTGGGGAGGCCTGACTGACTGGGGAGGCCTGACTGACTGAGGAGGCCCTGGGGAGGTTGTGGAGGTTGTCCCAAGCAACGCAAACCACAGGAGGGCCTTAGTGGCTCATCGCACATCAGGGACTGTGCAAGCCCATGGTGCCTCCAAGCCATAATAGGTCCTACGGATGCATGCCAAGAACTCATGCTGTGCCCTAGGGCTCACGGTGGTGCACGACACAGATAGAGACAAGGCGCAGGACAAGACTGGAGGCCATGGGTTAGCCACATGAGGCTGTGATCAGAACATAACTTCAGGTAAAGGATGAATGGAGAGCGGGAGGCACACTAGGGACTATCTGTCTAACGTTAGTTGCAAGCACAGACTTCACCAGCCCTTGAGGAGTGACTTTCCCCTACTTGATCTAGCACATAAACCCTGAACCACAAAGGTCAGCTTGTGGGGGCTTTAAGTAGCAGGCAACACCCTTGGTCACTTCACTTGTGTACATAGAGCTCCACTGTGGGGCGCTGCTGGGAAGGTCAAAGGCCAACTGAGCTTGGTCTATTAGGACAGATTCCCTTTCTCAGTGGGGTTCTCTCTTCACCTGACCTAGGGAACCCCAGAACTTGTAAGGAGCATCACAGCCCTCAGGGAATAGGACCTGTTCAAAAGCACCTGGGGAATTCTTGGAAATACCCCACCCTATGTTAAGCAGATTCTAGCCTTCAGCAAATGGCCTTTAATCGTACCTGGAAGTTCTTCCCCCACCCAGAGGATAACTAAGCACTGTGCTCTCTTTCTTGTGATAGGACCCCATGCTAATGTATGCAAATGAGGTACTGAACCACTGCATGTGGATTAAGTATCCTGGCACCACTCACCCCAGCAAATCAGACACATTCACCCACTCACCCTCAAACCCCTCACCACTGCCCAAAGTTCATACATCCCTGATTCATGAAATAAAGGTTGGCTGGCTTGCTCTCTCATGCTCGAACTACGCCTCCACCATGGGTGTCTGAGACTCCATTTATTCTGGGGAAGAATCACTGCTGGATGCCCGGGGCCTGACTGCTGAAGCCCGCACCATCGCTGCTAGCTCGGTGCTGACCGCTGGTGAAGCGCTGCTGGGCTTGCATCTCACCGGACCTGCCTGCCAGCTGGTTTCAGGCATCCACCTGCTTCCTCCGCCATGCTTAGCCCAGCAGCTTGACAAAGGGCTGTAACACTTTTGGTATCATCGTGGGCTTGGGCAGCTCCCAAGTCTCCACTGCTGCCTGATGCCAGCAGTCTCATTCTAAAAGAGCTGGCCAGCTGTAACACTCAGTGGAAAAGACCCTTTCCACACCCCAGCCTAGAGCCTCACCCTAAAGTGCTCTAGTTGTTCCTGAGAGAAACAGGCCCTTTGATTTTGATCTTGACGTCTGTCTGTCCTTATTCCGAAGCACGCAGCCCCCGGAACAACCCACTGGACGCTGAGCGACACTCCACGCAAACACACGGGACTCCATTTGTAGTCTAGAACTAGGGTAGTGGGCAGGGTGTGGTGTCTCGGCCAGAGGTTTCCCCAGGCTCAGACCTGCTGTGTCTCCACAGAGTGGTTTGCACAGCTGGAGGCGCTCCAGCATCTCTGAGGGAAGAGTTTATCTCCCAGCTTTAAAGCGGTGTCTGTCAGTGGCAAGTGTGGCAACGCCAGAACGCTTCAAAGCCAGGAGCCATGGCTCGTGCCTATATTCCCAGTGCTCTGGATGCAGAGGCAGGAGGGCTGCCAGCCAGTTTGAGGCCAGCCTGGACCTGTTTTAACATTAAATCCCTCAGGGATAGCAAGACGCAGCAGGTAACGGCAGTTGCCTCCAAGCCTAATGACCTGAGTGTGACACCTGGAACCCAAAGGTGGAAGGAGAAAATCAACCCCGTGGGGTTGTCCTGACTTCCACACACACCACGACTAATACCCATGTGCACAGACAAATGTCAATCGTTTTATTTTAAACTACGTATTATGTGTATGGGGGTTTGTACATTTGCCCGTGGAGGCCAGAAGAGGCCACTGGATCTCCTAGAGCTGGAGTTACAAGCAGCTGTGAGCTGTCTGGGAGGGGTGCTGGGAACCAATGTCAGGTCCTCTGGAAGGGTGGGGAGAGCTCTCAACAGTTAAGATACATGTTGTGAGTAGCATACTACCCTGTGTGTTTGTGTCAACATGGCGGTCTGTTAAACGTAAGCACAGACCACTGCTTATGTAGCCCTGTTGTGGTTTGAATGAAAAGGGCCCCCACAGGCCCAAAGGGGGCGGCACTATTCGGAAGAGTGGCCTTTTAGGAGAAGGTGTGGCCTTGATGGAGGAAGCGTGTCAGAGGGAGTAGGCTGTGAGGTCTCAGATGCTCGAGCCAGGCCCAGTGTCTCTCTCTTCTCCTGCTGCCTGTGGACTCAGATGTAGGGCTCAGCTCCCTCTCCAGCACCATGTCTGCCTGCACACGCCATGCCTCCTGCCATGCCGATAATGGACTAAACCTCTGAACGGTAAGGCAGCCCCCAATTAAACGTTTCCCTTCTGAGTTGCTGTGGTCATGGTGTCTCTTCACAGCAACAGAAACCCTAACGAAGACAGACAGAAGCTGGGCCAGGAGTGGGCCATTGATGTCAGAGGCCGGGCCGTGCTTTTGTTTGGAGGGGTGTGGAACACGCTGGATTAGAAGTACGGCTGAACTCATTAAGTGGGGCCCATGGGCTATCCTAGGAGGAGCATGGACGGCAGTGGAGGTGAGGGGGATCTGACCTGTCGGGATCTGGCTCAAGAGATTTCAGAAGAGAATATTAATATGTAGCCGGGAGATCGTTCTTGCAATATTTTGGTGAAGAATGTGTTTGCTTTCTGCCCTTGTCTAAAAAAATCCGCCTGGGGCTGAATTGCAAGAGTTATGAAATCAGAGCTTCGGCAGCGGACATTTGCAGACAGCCGAGCACTGGCTGTGTGGTGCGGCTGTTACTGGACAGGCTTGTGCAGATCTGTAATAAAAAGGAGCAAGCTGAGCAAGGGAAAATCCAAAAGGTACAGTTTGAGGAGAAAGGGGGCACCAGGAAGTATAAACAGATGAAAGAAAAGCCTAGCTTTATGCAGAATAAAGGGGGTAGGGATGTCAGGGCAAGACCCCACCCAGCTAAGCTCAGGGCCAGATGCACAACTTTAATCCTACTCAGCCCTAGGAAGGCAGAGGCTTGCAGACCTCTGAGTTCAAGGCCTGCTAGTCTAGAAGTTCCAGGACAGCCAAGCTCAGACAGTGAAGGGAACCATTTAAAATGGAAAGCTGGTGAAAACGTGTTTCAACAAGGGGGCCATGCTCCAGCGCTAGCAGGCAGAAGAACTCGGCAGCTTCAGCCACATGGTTCCGGCGTTAGAGTCAAGGCTACCATAAAGGGGTTATGGACTCTCCCTCAGGGACTAAGGAAAGCCGCTGAAGCCAGGCTATAGTCAGAGCTGTGTGCCTGCACAGAGGCAACCTAGAGGGGCCACTGTGTGGAGGTGAAGCCTGGGTTGCTTTAGAGACACCAGAGCTGTGGGATGTCCTGTGAGGAAGCTGTCAACAGGGAGAAGAGCCAGCCAAAGAGCAAGAACCATTCGCAGTCAACAAAGCTGAAAGGCACTGGAGCTCTGAAGAGCCCTTTGCCGTCAGACGCGAGGACGCAGGCTTTGGAGTTTGCGCAGCTGGCTTTCATTGTTGCTTCGGTGCAGTATTTCCTCCTCATCTTCCCTTTCCTCTCTTTTGGAACAATAACGGATATCCCATGCCACTGTTTGTTGGAAGTTATGTGATGTGATTTTTTATTTTGATTTTACAGGGGTACAGTTAGGGGGCTGCCCCGAGTCTCTAAAGACTTTCGAACGGGGTTGAGTCTGTTACCGGCTGTGGGGACTGTGAAGTTGGCTGATACGGTTACAAGCCTATGGGGCCGGAAGGTGAGATGCGGTGGTTTGGAGGCCGCAGGGGATGGCACTGTTGGGGGAAGCGTGTCAGAGGGAATGGGCTGTGAGGTCTCAGATGCTCGAGCCCAGGCCCAGTGTCTCTTCTGCTGCCTGTGGACTCAGATGTAGGACTCAGCTCCCTCTCCAGCACCACGTCTGCCTGCACACGCCATGCCGATAATGAACCAAACCTCTGAACTGTAAGGGAGATCACAACTAAATGTTTTCCTTTGGTTTTGTTTTGTTTTTCAAGACAAGGTTTCTCGGTGTAGCCTCAGCTGTCCTGGACTCACTTTGTAGACCAGGCTGGCCTTGAACTCACAGCTATCCTCCTGCCTCTGCCTCTCGAGTGCTGGGATTAAAGGTGTGCACCACTACGCCCGGCTAAATGTTTTCCTTTGTAAGAGCTGCTGTGGGAGATAGAGAGATGGCTCAGAGATTAAGAGAACTGGCTGCTCTTCCAAAGGTCCTGAGTTCAATTCCTGGCAAGCACATGGTGGCTCACAACCATCCATGAGATCTGGTGCTCTTTTCTGGCCTGCACACAGAACACTGTATACATAATAAATAAATAAAAATCTTAAAAAAAAAAAAAAAAGAGCTGCTGTGGTCATGGTGTCTCTACACAGCAATAGAAACCCTAAGAAGCTCCATTTAACATTTTGTCCTTTTTAAAATTGTTTCAGTGGATTTCACAAGTGAAGCAGCCCACTGTCTCTTGAGTCTGCCTTAAGTAACAGGGTGGAAGCTGGTGCACACCTTTAATGCCAGCACTTGGGAAGCAAGGGAGGACATGCCCGTAGGCTTGAGTTGGACCCCGGCACTAGCCTCTGAACCAGTCATCCAGGAAGTAGCAACTGTCCATCATGCCCTTTGCCCCGTCTCCAGGTTCCTTCCTCTCTTTTTTCTATACTTCTAAGTTTCCTGCCCCCAGTCCAACCTCATCATCCATCACAGTACTGGGCTTAAACCCAGGGCCTTGTACATACTAGGCAAGCACTCTACACCCCAGCCCCATTTCCTGGATTTAAAAAAAAAAAAAAAACAAACTTGTGGTGCAGCTCTGGGAACAGTCTATACATGGGGCCTCTTATGGGCGGCCTGGACTTCTACAAAGCCATGGACACCTAACAGCAATCCTGCTTCGTCTGTTACGAGTGCTGCCCGTGGGCCATAAAGCGTCCACAGCCTCTTGTCCACTCCACTTCTCTCTGGCCAGGTGTAGCGCACTAGTACACTAGATTCTGACAGGCCATCTGGGGGGCCTATCCCCTCCATCCCCTCCAGCTACAGAGCCCTGGTACTGTTCCCATCGTGTGTCGTGGAGAGCAGGCCAGGCTGGTCTCAGCTAGGACAGACATGCTAGGTTAGAATTTCTCAAGGAAATGCGTGCTAAGTGCTCCACCCTCAAGGCTGAGTCTTTTTGTGCTAAGTGTAGACAAAGAGGCAGAAAACTGTGAGGAGGGTCAAGGCACGCTGCAGTTTTCCAGCATTAGGTTTTGTTTGGTTTTCTGTTTTGTTGTTTTGCTTTGTTTTTCCCCCCAGATTGAAAACTTGTTAAAGTCAGAGTTAGACAAAACAAAGTCTGGACACCCCACCCGTATCTACTTAAACATGACAACTCTGGCGCAGCACGGAGCTGGTCCTCACCCAACACCTCACAGATGTTTCCCCTTAGTCCCAGCCCTGCTGGCCCCGTGTCAGCCGCAGTGTGACCTGGCCTGAGGCTGATTTCCCACAGGCCCCTCAAAGGCCACAGCATTCAGAGTACAGATTTCCAAGATGAGAGCAAGGGTAGCCCCACCCTTAGTCAAGCAGGCACAAACAGCCTTTGACCCTGGCCATCTGTTCAAGTATCTGGCTCTGGCCCTGTGTGCCAGGGCCTGTATGAGGTAGGCCTTGAGAGGACAGCAACATTTGAGGATAAAAAAAAGGAACCAGGAGTTCCGTGTTCTAAGTCTAGCAGGTGTCCTCTGGACACCCCTCTTCCACAGACTCCTATCTGTGCCACGTGCGATCTTAAGGGACACAGGGGAGTCGCCTACTGGGGACGATAGCGGATACTGGGCAGGCTAAGGGAGCCAGGGCAGCGCTGAGGAGCAAGGTGCCTTCCCTGCACTCCCTTATGCCCACCTCTGAGCCGGTGGTTTCCAGAAATGCACATAGGCCTGCTGAGCTCAGTTCTGCGTGCACCAGGTTGGCGCTCCAGCTGCCTCCTGACTCCAGCCTGCCTAAACGCAAACTCTTTCCCCACACATTGTCTTGGATTTTGGCTGGCGTGGACCCTGCAATGTTTTGGGACCCTGCAGACTGATGCTGGCATCAAAGGTGTAGCCCATATTCTGAGTCTCCAAATACTCCCAGAAGAGACCAGCTGGTGACAGGCTGCTTCCTGAGGAAAGGCCCCTCTTCTCCAGGATCTTAGGTCTGCCACCCTCTGTGGAACCTGGGATAGTGACCCAAAGGAGTCTCTACCCCTAGGTTCCCTTCTCTCTTCACACAGAACCAACCCCAGTGTTCGATGGCTATAGCCCCTCACTGCTATCCCAACACACAGAACCAGATCACCTACAAACCAGACCTGGGGTTTTTCTCATGGAGCCAGAGAGGCAGATAAGAGGTGTGAGCGAACAGGGAGGTGGCACAGCCATCTGGGAGACCCGTGCCATGCGTGTGCTGGTGGATACATACAAACACTAATCATCACAAACACATCCCAAAGTGGTCTAGTGGAAGCAATCCTTGGAGCAGAAGGCTCGTGTGCATCGCTCACTCTTGAGGTACATGTCAGCACCACCACTGTTAATCATCCCTCAGGAGCACACGGCAGGCACAGGGCAGAGGATGAGGATAATGCCTGCCTCGCTGGTCACCCCGTACCACGGCGTCTGTAGTGGCACACACTGGGAAGACACAACAGCCCAGGCTATGCTATCAGCAGGTAGGCAGCTCCCCCGGGAGACGCCCACGCCTGGGCCTGAAGGCGATGCACCAGGGCTGCAGCTCGCACTATGGTCTTTCCATTAGGCGGTACATTCCTAGCACCTCACCCCACTTGACTGACGCAAGTGAGGAATGCAAATACTACTGGCTGACATATTCTCCATGAGTCAGCTCCCTCCCCAGGGCCCTGTGAGACTGACGTAGGAGCTCTGGTTCTCCTGGAAAATAACAAATACTCTTCTATCCATGAAGCTGAACTCCCATGCTGTACTGTGAGCAGCCAGAGGACGAAAGCTGGCTGGTAAGTCAGTGACAACACTCCTTAAGCAGCCTTCACAGTGCTGTTGAATGTGGCCATCTTATGAAACACCAGGGAGGGCCATAAAACACAAAGGACTTTCAAAACAAGTGTGGAGTCTGACACGTTACGACATGCCTGCTACCTAAGCCCAGGCAGGAAGATGGGATTTCAGAGGCATCGGGGGCGACAAAAGACTCTGAAGAAAGGCTGGCCAGGGACCCCAGAGGCCACCAAGCCCCTGACCCAGGGTGGGTCTCCTGGATCTCCTGGCTAGCAGGAGCTGGTGAGGCTACCTGGCAGGCACAGAGGCAGGAGGCCTGAGCCTCCCGTGGCCACGGCTCCTTATTCCTGACCTGCAGAAGCACCAAGTACATAAGGGAGTGAATCGCTCTTCTCTTTTCCTTCCTTCTTTTCTCTCTTACTATGTAGCCTTGCCTGGCCTGGAACGCACTATGTAGACCAGGCTGGACTCACACTTACAGATATCCACCTGCCTCTGCCTCCCGAGCGTGCTAGGATTACAGGCGTGAGCCACCACGGCCGTCTGGCTTTGTGACTTTTCTTTTTTTTTTTTTGGCTTTGCGATTCTTATTGTGAAAGCTTTATGAAGGAAAAATAATTCACAAAATACTTACCACAAGCTATTTTCTTAGACTACTTTCTGCAAGGAATCTGTTTTGGAGGCTGGGTCTGGTTAAATAGACTCAACTTGAATTCCTCCCCAGAGCAAGTGCTGCAGGTCCATGCCACCGTGCCTGTGTCTGCAGGGTCTTCATTTCAGTGTCTGCTGCCCTCCTCTTGTACTCTGGAAGCAATCAGCTCCCTGCAGGACAGCGCCCTCTTCTGTTCCAGCCTGACAGCACACTGCTAAAAACAGTGGTGTCATGGTATAAAGCTGGAGTTGTTAGCAACACTAAGCCAGACCAGAGAATAGACTTTATTTTTACATGTACAAATGTTGACTTAAAATTTTAACAATTAAGAAAAATATATACAAGCCAGTCTCAGCGGAAAAGTGAAATAAGCAATGTCCGTCACCGTGATGAGCGGTCATCCCAGGAACCCAACTTTCGGCCTCTTGGGCCCCAGGCTTTCCTCGCTGTGCAGAAGGCTCTGCAAAGACACGTGCAGCACCTTGCCCACTCGCTTACTGCTCTGCAGGACGACAGGGACAAGACAGATGTCAGCAGTGAGGTGCCAACTGGTCAGCAGCTCCCACCTGCTTGCCAGTCTGCCCAACATCCATGTATATATGTCACAGAACTTTTAAAGCAGTTTTTCATTTGCCCTACACGTTAGGCACACCTTTCACTGAGCTACACCACAGCTTGCTAAAGGACTTTCAATTAATACAAAATGAACTATAAACCTCAACAGTGATAGTGAGTCTCCTCCTCAACTTAATGCCCCAATTGTCACTCACAAGGTTATTTTTAATTCACTAGTATAGAATTTTGTATATAGATGCAAAATAAGTTTAATTTTACATACAGTGGTGTATAATTCAAATTGTATATACTTCTACTCTACTATGAGGTACCCATATAACTCAATTATAATACAAGGTTTACTTCTAATACTTTAAAAGTGCTATTGCGGGCTGTTTAGGATAAATAAGTTATATAAGTTAATTGCTAGTTGATCAAATCATGGTTTATTTATTACTAGTCTACTTTTATCACAAGAATATACATCTTAAGTACAACAGATAGATATGATTCTATAGAAAAATAAAGTAAAACAGATAAGGTCTTGAGAAACCTCAAAGACATACAGAATATAGCATTTAAAAATGTTTTTATTATTTTAAAGATTCACTGACAGTAAGAAAGGTTAACTCCTGGCAACACTCAGCCTACCTCAAAGAGGAGGATGAGCATCAGAGAACTTCCTTATAGAGATGGCTTCAAATGTGACAAACAAGCCACTAGGAAGCTCCCCACCTGGATGATGAAGAGGCAGGACAGCAAGCTCCCACCTGGATGATGATGAAGAGGCAGGACAGCAAGCTCCCACCTGGATGATGAAGAGGCAGGACAGCAAGCTCCCACCTGGATGATGATGAAGAGGCAGGGACAGCAAGCTCCCACCTGGATGATGAAGAGGCAGGACAGCAAGCTCCCACCTGGATGATGATGAAGAGGCAGGACAGCAAGCTCCCACCTGGATGATGAAGAGGCAGGGACAGCAAGCTCCCACCTGGATGATGAAGAGGCAGGACAGCAAGCTCCCACCTGGATGATGATGAAGAGGCAGGACAGCAAGCTCCCACCTGGATGATGAAGAGGCAGGACAGCAAGCTCCCCACCTGGATGATGAAGAGGCAGGACAGCAAGCTCCCACCTGGATGATGAAGAGGCAGGACAGCAAGCTCCCACCTGGATGATGATGAAGAGGCAGGACAGCAAGCTCCCACCTGGATGATGAAGAGGCAGGACAGCAAGCTCCCACCTGGATGATGATGAAGAGGCAGGACAGCAAGCTCCCACCTGGATGATGAAGAGGCAGGGACAGCAAGCTCCCCACCTGGATGATGAAGAGGCAGGGACAGCAAGCTCCCACCTGGATGATGAAGAGGCAGGACAGCAAGCTCCCACCTGGATGATGAAGAGGCAGGACAGCAAGCTCCCACCTGGATGATGATGAAGAGGCAGGACAGCAAGCTCCCACCTGGATGATGAAGAGGCAGGACAGCAAGCTCCCCACCTGGATGATGAAGAGGCAGGACAGCAAGCTTCCACCTGGATGATGAAGAGGCAGGACAGCAAGCTCCCACCTGGATGATGATGAAGAGGCAGGACAGCAAGCTCCCACCTGGATGATGAAGAGGCAGGACAGCAAGCTCCCACCTGGATGATGATGAAGAGGCAGGACAGCAAGCTCCCACCTGGATGATGATGAAGAGGCAGGACAGCAAGCTCCCACCTGGATGATGATGAAGAGGCAGGACAGCAAGCTCCCCACCTGGATGATGAAGAGGCAGGGACAGCAAGCTCCCACCTGGATGATGAAGAGGCAGGACAGCAAGCTCCCACCTGGATGATGATGAAGAGGCAGGACAGCAAGCTCCCACCTGGATGATGAAGAGGCAGGGACAGCAAGCTCCCACCTGGATGATGATGAAGAGGCAGGGACAGCAAGCTCCCCACCTGGATGATGATGAAGAGGCAGGACAGCAAGCTCCCACCTGGATGATGATGAAGAGGCAGGGACAGCAAGCTCCCACCTGGATGATGAAGAGGCAGGACAGCAAGCTCCCACCTGGATGATGAAGAGTCAGGGACAGCAAGCTCCCACCTGGATGATGATGAAGAGGCAGGACAGCAAGCTCCCACCTGGATGATGATGAAGAGGCAGGGACAGCAAGCTCCCACCTGGATGATGATGAAGAGGCAGGGACAGCAAGCTCCCACCTGGATGATGATGAAGAGGCAGGGACAGCAAGCTCCCACCTGGATGATGATGAAGAGGCAGGGACAGCAAGCTCCCACCTGGATGATGATGAAGAGGCAGGACAGCAAGCTCCCACCTGGATGATGAAGAGGCAGGGACAGCAAGCTCCCACCTGGATGATGATGAAGAGGCAGGACAGCAAGCTCCCCACCTGGATGATGATGAAGAGGCAGGGACAGCAAGCTCCCACCTGGATGATGATGAAGAGGCAGGACAGCAAGCTCCCACCTGGATGATGATGAAGAGGCAGGACAGCAAGCTCCCACCTGGATGATGATGAAGAGGCAGGACAGCAAGCTCCCACCTGGATGATGATGAAGAGGCAGGACAGCAAGCTCCCACCTGGATGATGATGAAGAGGCAGGGACAGCAAGCTCCCACCTGGATGATGATGAAGAGGCAGGGACAGCAAGCTCCCACCTGGATGATGATGAAGAGGCAGGGACAGCAAGCTCCCACCTGGATGATGATGAAGAGGCAGGACAGCAAGCTCCCACCTGGATGATGATGAAGAGGCAGGGACAGCAAGCTCCCACCTGGATGATGATGAAGAGGCAGGGACAGCAAGCTCCCACCTGGATGATGATGAAGAGGCAGGGACAGCAAGCTCCCACCTGGATGATGATGAAGAGGCAGGACAGCAAGCTCCCACCTGGATGATGAAGAGGCAGGGACAGCAAGCTCCCCACCTGGATGATGATGAAGAGGCAGGGACAGCAAGCTCCCACCTGGATGATGAAGAGGCAGGGACAGCAAGCTCCCACCTGGATGATGATGAAGAGGCAGGACAGCAAGCTCCCCACCTGGATGATGATGAAGAGGCAGGGACAGCAAGCTCCCACCTGGATGATGATGAAGAGGCAGGACAGCAAGCTCCCACCTGGATGATGATGAAGAGGCAGGACAGCAAGCTCCCCACCTGGATGATGATGAAGAGGCAGGACAGCAAGCTCCCACCTGGATGATGATGAAGAGGCAGGGACAGCAAGCTCCCACCTGGATGATGAAGAGGCAGGACAGCAAGCTCCCACCTGGATGATGAAGAGTCAGGGACAGCAAGCTCCCACCTGGATGATGATGAAGAGGCAGGACAGCAAGCTCCCACCTGGATGATGATGAAGAGGCAGGGACAGCAAGCTCCCACCTGGATGATGATGAAGAGGCAGGGACAGCAAGCTCCCACCTGGATGATGATGAAGAGGCAGGGACAGCAAGCTCCCACCTGGATGATGATGAAGAGGCAGGGACAGCAAGCTCCCACCTGGATGATGATGAAGAGGCAGGGACAGCAAGCTCCCACCTGGATGATGATGAAGAGGCAGGACAGCAAGCTCCCACCTGGATGATGAAGAGGCAGGGACAGCAAGCTCCCCACCTGGATGATGATGAAGAGGCAGGGACAGCAAGCTCCCACCTGGATGATGAAGAGGCAGGGACAGCAAGCTCCCACCTGGATGATGATGAAGAGGCAGGACAGCAAGCTCCCCACCTGGATGATGATGAAGAGGCAGGGACAGCAAGCTCCCCACCTGGATGATGAAGAGGCAGGGACAGCAAGCTCCCCACCTGGATGATGAAGAGGCAGGACAGCAAGCTCCCACCTGGATGATGAAGAGGCAGGGACAGCAAGCTCCCCACCTGGATGATGAAGAGGCAGGACAGCAAGCTCCCACCTGGATGATGATGAAGAGGCAGGACAGCAAGCTCCCACCTGGATGATGATGAAGAGGCAGGACAGCAAGCTCCCCACCTGGATGATGATGAAGAGGCAGGGACAGCAAGCTCCCCACCTGGATGATGAAGAGGCAGGGACAGCAAGCTCCCCACCTGGATGATGATGAAGAGGCAGGGACAGCAAGCTCCCCACCTGGATGATGATGAAGAGGCAGGACAGCAAGCTCCCACCTGGATGATGATGAAGAGGCAGGGACAGCAAGCTCCCACCTGGATGATGAAGAGGCAGGGACAGCAAGCTCCCACCTGGATGATGAAGAGGCAGGGACAGCAAGCTCCCACCTGGATGATGAAGAGGCAGGGACAGCAAGCTCCCCACCTGGATGATGATGAAGAGGCAGGGACAGCAAGCTCCCCACCTGGATGATGATGAAGAGGCAGGACAGCAAGCTCCCACCTGGATGATGATGAAGAGGCAGGGACAGCAAGCTCCCACCTGGATGATGAAGAGGCAGGGACAGCAAGCTCCCCACCTGGATGATGAAGAGGCAGGGACAGCAAGCTCCCCACCTGGATGATGAAGAGGCAGGGACAGCAAGCTCCCCACCTGGATGATGAAGAGGCAGGGACAGCAAGCTCCCACCTGGATGATGATGAAGAGGCAGGACAGCAAGCTCCCACCTGGCCTTACCTCCATCATCTCGAAGATGCTCTCGGGGTCCAGGCTTCCCTTCCCCACTTTCCTCATGCACGTCACAACTCCCTTGCTGGTCACCGACACCAGCAAGCTGGCCAAGGAACAGGCCTCCTCTTGAAGTGTGGCATCTACCACATGCCGGCAGCCAATCTGTAAGACCAGGGTGCTTAACACGCATGTGAACAATATACCAGAGTCCCAGAGTCCCCTGCACAAAGCCTATGTGGATGTACACGGATGGCCCACTTTTTAAATTCTGCTCTTTTGGAAAATGTTGGAAGGATTGTTTGACATTTTTACCATGGTTCATTGTATGAATTAATATAATTAAAAGACAAAATAGAAACAAGGGGCATGGGAGAACAGACAGCTCATCAGGACAGAAGCCATGTGACACCGTGCTCACCCCAGGAGAGAGCCAAGCGGAGGGACAAGTCTGATGACTGTCCTCTAGGCTGCTCAGTCCCAACACCGCGAACACGTCCTTATAATCCCACTGGAATCAAGCCTGACACATTGTGTTCTTGTTTGTTTGCAGACGAGGCCTTATGTGTAACCCAGCTGACCAGGTACCTGCTATGTACATCAGGCTGCTCTCAAGCTTGCAGGGTCCTCCTGCCCCACCTACTGGGTTCTGGAATTATAGACAGGAGCCTCCACACCTGGCTCAATTTTATTTTAGTACAAGTCTCTTGTAGAATTAGTCACCACCCCAGCCACACACAGGCCTGAGGCTATGCTAGATGTCAGGCTCTGAAGTGAAAACCATCCCTGACACGTGACACCCAGCACTGGCCCCAACCCTCAGTTTGGAGATGTGGCTATCAGGGTCCACAGAGCACCACTGTTTGAGACCCTAATGTGTGCAGCCGCCTTGGACTCTGGGGTAGAGGGAGTTAACGGAAAGTGAGCACAGAGCAGTGCAAGGCTACAGAGAGCGTCCTGGGACTCGTCACATCATCTGAGCAGAAGGCAAAGAGCACTATCTGATGGTTTCTACATTATTAGGTTTGGGTTAAAGCTACATGTGTAGCCGGGCGTGGTGGCACAGGCCTTTAATATCAGCACTTGGGAGGCAGAGGCAGGCAGATTACTGTGAGTTTGAGGCCAGCCTGGTCTACAAACAAACAAACAAACAAACAAGCTACATCTGTACTGTTTGTACAATTACAACCTATGAAGCAATCTCAACAGGCGAAGGTTGGAGGGGACCCACCTTCCCAGGGAAAGCTCGTACCTTGCACAGGGTGACAATGCAGGGGACATTCTCTACGCTCAGTCGGATGCAGTCATAAGGATCATCAGACAGTTCAATGTCCTTTGCCCCTTCTTCATCCTCTAGAACACGAACCCTTGGTATCCTGGAGAGGCATAATTAAACTTCTATCTCCTGGGAGGAGGAAGCCTGACCTTTCCTGAGGTTGAGAACAGAAGCTGAGATTCCTGTCTTATAAGCAGGCATCTCAGGGGCCCAGAGTACTAAGAAATATCCTATTTTAACTGGGCAATAAGCAGTCTGGAATTGGGTTGGTATGTCAAGAAAGCCTATACAACGCGCACACACACACACACACACACACACACACATGGGGGGTGGGGGGGGGAAGAGCACGGGAGCGCACATTAATTTCATAATCCTTTAGTCCAAACCTTGCTGGGCCTTAGGCTGTGGAAGACCGTGGGTGGTGCCCACTCTTCTAGAGGACTCCAGTGTACAAACGACTTTTTATGCTCTATCTAAGGGCGTCCTAGGCACCTGGGGGTCAGACCGACAGCTGCTCATCACCTGGGTAGCTGGGCTCACAAGCTGGTACCCATTTTCCCAGGACTCCTCTCATACCACAGTAGCTTCCGACTCCGCAGCACCCACAGGAGCCAGCTAGCTGAGAGGCTGAGGACACTTCTGCTGGCAGCTTCTCTCTCTTGCCGACACACCCCGGCTGCCCGCTGCTGTGGGGCCTGGCACACAGGCTCTCACACGGCGAAGGCCAGCGGCACAGCTGGGTGGGCAGCCCACGGCTCCTCGTCTTACACATACTCCATCTTGAAGCAAGCTTCTAAGTCTAACTTTGTTTTCATTTGCTCTCTAGTCGGCATTTACAACAGGAAGGCTCTAAATGCTCCATGGGTTGCAGTGTCCATGATCTGAGCACTGAGAACTAAAGCTAGGGGCCGTGATCCTCCCAGACACTAAGTACAACTACGGAAAGTGAAGAGGAACAGCCACCTCACAGGATGAGAGAGCTGCACTTAGGGACGTTTCCTTGTCATCGGCCCCTAAGATGCGGCCGAGTGTATTCTAAAGGACACGAGGGATGTTCCAGAATCACCACGCTTGCTCACTTATTCAGTCTTGTTCCCGTGTACGCAGTGCAGGGCTGGGGGCCTCAGCGCCTCCTGATACTCATCTTACTTTCTGTGTCTCCAATGGACCCCGAGGCTGATTCAGCCACACAAGCCGCCAGCAGCTTCAGCTCAAAGTTTTAAAACCTCGTTTTACCCCAGGACACTTCAAGAGATGAAGACATATCCTCCCACACTTGCATTCAAACGCTAGACTCTCGTCACAGGTATATCATCAAATATTCCTTATATTTGATACATAATCTTAGCTCCCGGTGTGTTCGCAGCCTATGCTTACAGCTTACCTACGAAGGGAAACCACAGGAGGAACCACAGCCCTTAGCCAAAACCAAGCTGCTCCCTCCTAGAACAGTCATGCACACGACCAAAGAGTGTGTGAGCACCTACTGTGTGCTGGGCGCTGTGGGTACCAGCTGCGTGAGAAAGCAAAAGGCAATTTGCAGAGTCCAGCATGTAACAGGCAGACAGACTGCAGCTAGGGTGGTCTTTTTTGCCTCTCTTTACATGTTTACATGACACATGCTTACCAATGAAAACCATACAAAAATAAAGATAAATATATATGTATCTTACTCAGTTTTAGTATACAAAATCCCTTTCCTGGAGTTTAACATCCCTGTCAGTGTTCCATGTAAGCTCTACACAGGCCCGTAGGCCTGGTCTTCAGGAAGACCCACCGAGTGTTGAAGAGAGCAGCCTTCACAGCAATGGAAATGGCGTCAAACAGATTCCCACCACACTCCAGCAGCTGAGAGAGAGCACAGAGGAAAGAAAAAGTCAGCATTACTAATCACTAAGCATTAATTAACCCAGCCAAGAAAGAATCCTAAGCCATGCTAAATGCATACTTAAAAAATAAAGACACAAAACCAGGAGTGGTGGTTCACATCTATAATCCCAGGAGCCAGGAGGAGAGCAGAGTCTCATCATAGGTTTGAGGCTGTTAGGAACAGCGTGCAATTCAGAGTAAAACTGTCTCAAAACACAAAAACACAAATAAAGCTAGGCACGATGATGTGGATTTCTGTGTTTAAGGCTAGCCTGGTTGACACAGTGAATTCCATGACACCCTGGCTGTCTCAGAACAAGCAAGCAAACTCAAAACAAATAACATAAAGTAATTAATTAAAATAAAGACGAGGAGGTGGGCTGCCCTCCTTGGCTACCTGAACGTGAGGAGAATGCCATGTTCCCTAACTACAAGGCGGCTATTCCATGGCTGTGGTCACACAGTAAGGTCCCCCCTGACCTGCTAAGGAGACAAGGTTCTCACAAGCAGTTAGGTTAGCACCTAAGCAGTGGCTGACGATGGCTCCCAACTGCATTGCAACCTCACTCTAGCCTTAGCTATCACATACTGACAGAGCATACTGCGTGTACGGAGTCAGGGACACCTCTGGTCTGTGAGTAACAAGACACATACCCAGTGTTCAGCCCTGGACCCCCGCCCATTGTACAGTAATGATAAAAATCTAAGTCTACAGTCGGCAGATTCTCACTGGCCAGGTCCGAGCACACATCACAGGGAAGTGGCAATCTACCCTCCTGAGGTTCTGGGGAAAAAGCCAACAGCCAGAGCCCTCGAGGAGATGGGGAAGCTATGTGCCGAGAAGTCAAGAATCTCTTTCTGGCTTTGATGACATGGCATTTTATGTATTTGTATATCTATCATCTTCCTGAAAAAGACCCCTAACAACATCCATCTGCATAGAAATGCCTATTGCTGACCTAAGACCTAAATAAAAATACAGTCCTGGAATCAATAATTGGATCCTTTCCTCAGGTTTTCGAGGAAAATATCCTGCACACATTCCTCAGGGTCAGCTCCTGCACTTAAGCCCGGGTGAGCTCCAAGAGGCTACACTGCAGGTAGCCTCACGCACAGCTCTCCTGACGACGCAGCGCAGCGCAGCAGCCTCCAATTCCCAGAGAAGCCTTGCCACTTACTGCTTTCCTGACATGCTCATCTATGCATATTTATATGGAGCCTAAAAATGCTCAGCTGCAGTGATTTCAGGTGGTTATCTACGTCCCAATCAGAAACAGGAAACAGTGTATTTGAATCCTACTGTGTGTGCTAGCCTCCCTCCTTGAGAAGGCCACCCAGGCTCACACTGGCTGAGTTCTTTACTTCCGTAGGTTCTGTGCCCCACTGACCACAGATGATGCTCTAGTTCCCTGTCGTCTCTAGGTCTCTAGTGTCTACTCACAGAAGGTTTGGAAGGCTTACCTGAAAATCTATGAAAAGAGCCCATCATCCCACATAAACTGCCATCTTGCTAAACTCTTATCTGTCTGGTATCATACCGAGGGTCCTTGTTTTTTTTTTTTTTTTTTTTTTTTTTCCCCAAGACAGGGTTTCTCTGTGTAGCCCTGGCTGTTCTGGACTCACTCTGTAGACCAGGCTGGCCTTGAACTCACAGAGCTCCACCACCGCTTGGCTGAGGATCCTTGTTTTTAATTCCTTGGTAACTCCTGTGGGTAATTTTAGGTACAACTCTGCTACGACTACAATCTTACTCTATGTGGAGAGAATATCTTATGTATGGCCTGTCAATGAAAAACCTATGGCCTATAGGATAGGCAAAACAGAAGGTGGGACATCTTCTCCCCGGCAGATGTGAGGAGGACAGTCTCATGGTACCTGAACAGAGGTAACTAGCCACGTGGCAGAATGCATATTAGAATAAATAGGTTATTTTATGTTATGAGCTAGTCAGAAAAGAGAGTCTATCTATAAGTCCTAACCACATATTTACCAATATATTTTGAGTCTCATTAGTCATTATTCTGGGAGCTTGGGGCCGGGAGGAAAAATGCACCTTACTACAATTATAGAACAGTGTTACATGTACTACTCTTTAATGCTTTGCATTTATCTTGCAAATGAAAGACTATTACAGGAGACCATTTCTTCACAAACGATCTGAACCCTGGATGCTGAAAACACTCCTCTATGATGGGGAAAGAATAGAGGGAGGAAAGAGACGGTGTAAGCCAGGGCCAGTGCACGATGACTCACCAGCACGTCCACGTAGAGGACCCAGCAGTGCTCCTGAGGGCTGATGCAGAGGGACCTCAGGTCTACGCTGCTCTTGTTGTTGAATATCCGACAGAGTGTGTTTGCGATCTCTGTGCCAAGGTCATCGCCTCCTCGCCCTTCAAATTCTGGAGCAGCATTGGCTGAACTACACGAGACAAGAACAAAAAAGCTGAGTGGGTTTTTAAAAAAAGATTTGTTTGTTTGTTTGTTTATACAGTATTCTGCCTGCATGTGAGCCAGCAGGTCAGAAGAGGGCACCAGATCTCATTACAGATGGTTAGGAGCCACCATGTGGTTGCTGGGAATTGAACTCAGGACCTCTGGAAGAGCAGACAGTGCTCTTAACCTCTGAGCCATCTCTCCAACCCCGAGTGAATCTTTATAAATACAAAGAACTTATTCTCTGTGGAATGTTGGAGAGCCAAAAGGCAGAGAGCTGTCCAAGTTTGCATGATGCAAAATGAGAAAAAGCAAAGTGACTGAAATGAAAAAAGGGTGGTATTAGCAACTTGGGGCCTCGAGGCATACGCAATGACCTAGTCCAGTGCTGCGCCCTGTGCTGTCAGTGGGTGTGACAGGCCTTTGGGCAGAGGCCTTCATCAGCCAAGGAGGAAGAAGAGGTGGGGGTAATGTGAGCTTCAGCTGGTACAGGGAACTCTTCAGAGTAAACCAACACTTTTCTCTGGCTGGCCTGTAAACCTAGGAAGCCTCCCAGCTGTGAAACACAGCGTAGAGACGTCATGTCTCACCACAGCAGCTCTGGCTTTCAGTGCAGTGCCAGTGTCAGACCCTTCTGGAGTGATTTAGAAAACACATGTGACAACAGACCAGAGACAGAGCATCACTGGACTGAGAAGGGAAAAGAATAAAAGCACAATACAACTTCTGGCCTGTTAAACATCCCTGTTTGAAGTCATCTGATCTTTTTCAAGAGAGGGAAAAAAAAATCATTGATACTTATGTCCAATCACCTCAACAAAGAATTAATAAGAGCTCACATTCTGAGATGACCCAAAGGCTTTACAGGGCTTTTTTTTTTTTTTTTTTGAGAGTTCAATACTGACACAAACCAGCATAAGTCTGTGGGGTAAGTACACATCACTCATCCATGTTCTCAGGACAGGTATGGGGCTAGCCTCAGCTCAGACTTGGCCAGCATGACATCACTCATCTATGTTCTCAGGACAGGTATAGGGCTAGCCTCAGCTCAGACTTGGCCAGCATGGTGGCCTACAACTGGGACCTTGCCTCTATTTAATGTTGAAAGGAATCTTGGGCTGGACGTGGTGGTGCACGCCTTTAACCCCAGCACTTGGGAGGCAGAGGCAGGCGGATCAATGTGAGTTCGAGGCCAGCCTGGTCTACAAAGTGAGTCTAGGACAACCAAGGCTACACAGAGAAACCCTGTCTCAAAAAAAAAAAAACAAAAAAACAAAACAAAACAAAAAACAAAAACCAACCAACCAACAAACCAAACCAACAAACCAAAAAAACAACGCCTCCACGAAGAGGGATCTTACCTAGTGACACAGTCTAGGAATGAGTCACACTGCAGCGCTTACTGTGTAACAACGGCTTCTCTAGCTGCCTACTCTTTCCTTACGCCATCAGCAGGCAAATTGAAGAGCACAGGGCAGCTCCCTGCTGCCACAGTAATGTGACAGCCCCCAAACTCCTCTGCTGGGCTCAGCTGCAGGAGGGGCCAAGACCACCGACCAAACCTTCACACAGCCTACTCTGACTCCAGCACCAAGCAGCTGATATTAAATCCTATGTGGTTACCTGCCTAACAGCACACCACACAGGTCTCTGTGCACAGCCAATCAGAGATGCCTGTCCTCAGCTCTTATGTTCCCTCAACACAGCAGGCACATCTTCAACTCCCCACTCTCAGAGTAAACCATTCATCGTCTACAGTTCAACTGTCCGCCCTCATCTGCCCATAAAGCCAGTGAGACTCACCCATGCGAACCAGCCTGTTACCCAGTGAGACTCACCCACGCGAACCAGCCTGTTACCCAGTGAGACTTACCCACGCGAACCAGCCTGTTACCCAGTGAGACTCACCCACGCGAACCAGCCTGTTACCCAGTGAGACTCACCCACGCGAACCAGCCTGTTACCCAGTGAGACTCACCCACGCGAACCAGCCTGTTACCCAGTGAGACTTACCCACGCGAAACAGCCTGTTACCCAGTGAGACTCACTCACGCGAACCAGCCTGTTACCCAGTGAGACTCACTCACGCGAACCAGCCTGTTACCCAGTGAGACTTACCCACGCGAACCAGCCTGTTACCCAGTGAGACTTACCCACGCGAACCAGCCTGTTACCCAGTGAGACTTACCCACGCGAACCAGCCTGTTACCCAGTGAGACTCACCCACGCGAAACAGCCTGTTACCCAGTGAGACTCACCCACGCGAAACAGCCTGTTACCCAGTGAGACTTACCCACGTGAACCAGCCTGTTACTTTTGAGCTCACCACTCCTTTAACATAGTTGACAATTGGGCAGAGAGGAAGATTAGAGGCTTCTGCAACCACGCCTAGTGCTATCTGCCTGGCCCCAGGCAGGACGTCATGGACTGAGGAGGTTAAGTGCTCAGCATGGGAACAGAGCGCATGCATTGGGCAGCATTAAAACAAAGCAAAAACAAGGCTGGGCACCATGGTGGCACACACCTTTAATCCCAGCACTCAAGGAGGCAGAGGCAAGTGGATTGCTGTGAGTTCAAAGCCAGCCTGTCTATAAAGTGAGTCCAGGACAGCTAAGGCTACACAGAGAAACTCTGTCTCAGAAAAACCAACTACCACCACCAACAAAAACCCCCCAAACAACAACAAACCAAACCAGAGGAGCTGGAGAGATGACCTAGTGGTTAAGAGCACTGTCTGCTCTTCGAGAAGACCCAGGTTCAGTTCCCAGCACCAACATGGCTGCTCAAAAGCCAGACTGTAACTCCAGTCTCAGGCGAACTGGCAACCTCTGGCCGCTGTGGAACACTTACACACATAAAATAAAATAAAGGGCGAAAAAGCCCGAGAGTCTATATTCTGACAAACAGGGAACAGACAGGACAGAGAAACAGAGGTTCTGTCTTATATCTTAGGCTCCTAACTTGCCACCTGTCCAGCAAGACATTGTGTTTTAAGAGAACCTAAGATCTTACAGGCGGCCTGTGACCTACAGTGGGACACTACAGAACCCAGAGGTAGCAAACAGAAATGTTTACAAATGTTTGCTATGTGCTACACATACTCTTAGCACTCCAGATGTGCCGGGCCGTTTTGTTCTCACAGCAACTCTACACAGTATCTTATGTATCTTTATTTTACTGTGGTACTGGGAAATAAAACTGGGGTTTCACAAATGCCAGGAAAGCTCTTTACCACTGAGCTACACCCTAACTCTCTGACACAACTCAGGTGAGTCGGACAGGTTGTGTAACTTGCTGTAGGTCACATGACCAGTGCCTGAGGAGCTAAGGCTCTAGCTCCGCACTTTAGGCCTTACCAACAGCCTCCATGACATGTCGCTGCGGCTCAGCCTGCACTAGGATCTCAGATGAGCCTTGCCTTGAGCTCCTTTGCCCGCGATGAATGAATGAATGAATGAATGAATGGGTGCTCTGATCACGGGACTTATTAGATCATACACAAGGTCAAAGAAAGCAATCCTGGTGAAAAACCTTTTCTGAGAGGGGGGTGGGGTGGGGACCACACATACAAAGGCTGGTAACTCCAGGCCTCTGCTTATATGTATCATCACTAACTCAGACCCTCCATATGCGTGCTCCAGTCCCTCTCCCAGAGCACGAAAAACAGCTCAGCAGCTGGGAGAACATGAGCTCTCCTGCTCTCTGCCCTCCACCCTGCCCTGCTCATGGCCCAGCTCTGGGAGAACATGAGCTCTCCTGCTCTCTGCCCTCCACCCTGCCCTGCTCATGGCCCAGCTCTGGGAGAACATGAGCTCTCCTGCTCTCCACCCTCCACCCTGCCCTGCTCATGGCCCAGCTCTGGGAGAACATGAGCTCTCCTGCTCTCCACCCTCCACCCTGCCCTGCTCATGGCCCAGCTCTGGGAGAACATGAGCTCTCCTGCTCTCCACCCTCCACCCAGCTGCTCATGGCCTAGCTCTGGGAGAACATGAGCTCTCCTGCTTTCCGCCCTCCACCCTGCCCTGCTCATGGCCTAGCTCTGGCTGACCTGGAGTAGGGTGAGGTCATGTGATGTCTGCTCCAGGGAGCCCATTGCTGCTCCCTCTGTAACCAATACATCCTGAGAAGGTATGCAGCCTAGGACAGGACAGGTGACTGCAGAGAGGAGGTGACCTTGGCTGACTCCTTTGTGTGCATGAATTCATGTCTGAGACTGCAAAACCTTCCATACACACGGGGAAGTTAAGATCCCAAAGGGAAGCAACAGAACCTTGGAACTGAAACTCGGGAGGTCAAGCACTCTCCTGGATCTCCTCCCCGCATTCCCTGTAAAGCTCAGCACTGGCTCGGTGGGCTGCCACCTAGTGGCGGCTCAGTGACATGCAGCCTACTGAGTCTTCCCGACTTTAGATGGAAACCAACTTTTCCTTTGTTTTGTTTTGTTTTGTTTTGTTTTGTTTTTTCAAGTCAGGGCTTCTCTGTGTAGCCATGGCTGTCCTGGACTCACTTTGTAGAGCAGGCTGGCCTTGAACTCAGAGATCAGCCTTCCTTTGCCTCCCTGAGTGCTGGGATTAAAGGTGTGCTCCACCATGACCAGTTTTCTTAAAGTTGCTAAGTCCTCATTTAAAATGGACTTTTATCAGCTACGAGCAAGGCAAAGACCCATGAAAGGGTTAAGGCCCACTTTGCTTCCAGATGGGCGTAAGTGCTGCCCTGGGTCAGTGAAGCTAGTGCCATTTCCATGCGCTGAGACATCTCAGGTGTTTCACCGTTGCCAGGGAACTGGCCACACTGAAGCAGTGAACTGCACTGTCTACTTGGGTCCAGACTATCCTAATTCCAAGGACAAAACCCAGAGAGAGAGAATGAGCAGAAAAGCAACTGGCTTTGGGAGACCAGGAACACTGAGAACCGAAATAAGAAAAACCTGGGGGCTGGAGAGATGACTTAGAGGTTGAGAGCGCTGACTGCTCTTCCAGAGGTCCTGAGCTCAATTCCCAGCAACCACATGGTGGTTGGCAACCGTCAATGCTGGGATCTGGTGCCCTCTGCTGGCGGGAGGCACACACGCGGGCAGAACATACTGAACCTGGAAGTTGCTGATGAAGCTGGGATCAGAATGGCAGGAGGGACCCCAGGGCAACATGGGTGTAACACTTCCTCCCCTGGGCAGCAACTGTTACAGCGGGCGCTCGGCAGAGCTCTTCAGCGTGTGGCATACACACTGCTGGGCACCGTCCACAGGCACTAAAGAGTTGTTTTCTAGGCAAGAAAGAAGTCTCTGCTTCTGTCTCTGAGGACTAGGGGAGACAGGCAGCCCCTCTAGACAAGCACTGCAGAACTCACTGGCACTGCATTCTGGGAGGCACTCTCCCACTGAGGTACATCTCCAGCTTTCTTTTTATTTTATTCTTATTCGCAGTAAAGCAGAGTTGGAAATATATTAAAGATATATATAACCCTGAGGATCAGGAGAAAAAGACTTGCTAAGAAGAAAGTAGGGCACACTCAAGAGGACTCTGGGTGCTCTCAGAGGGTATGGAAGGTGCGACTGCCTGCCGGGCCGTCTGAGGAAGCCAGAACTCACTGCCTTGAGACGACATCTTGACAGGCTTCAGAACTCCCTGGAAACTGGAGCGCCCAGTGAGGTCCTCTGAGACGTTGGAGGAAAACAGACGAGCAGCGAGCCATGCTCAGCTAGTCCAGCTTTATAAACTACATCTTGACAGGAAGCAGCTCAAAGAGTCTTCCCCCGTGGGAGTCACCTGGCCTTGCCGCCTGGGACAAGAATGTGAGGAGGCAGATTCGCATCCCCGTATTCAGACACACAGCCGGCAGTGAGACTCCATCTTGAGCGAGCCACGGTATCTCTGCCTGGAAAACCCTGTACTTGCCCTCTTGGACAATGCTCCCCAGGACCAGCAGAATAAGGACACGACGGCGCGCACACGGACATAACCGTGCCAGAGCTGGGTTTCATTGTGTGAATGCACGGTCCCCTCAACACTAGGCACCTCTCTGGTCCCAGGCTTGCGTCAGTTTTGTCATAGACAAAGATAAAACAGGACCAGTGATGTGCTAAGCAAGCTGTATTAAACTCGGTTTGCTCACTGGAGTGAGTATGAACAACCTATTCTCTGGGTTGCTGCTGCCGAGTCCCAGGGATGAGAAGGAACAGATGTCAATTTTATATGTCCTGGAAAAAGTCACAAACCAGAGCCCAACAAGCCCTCCTTTCCCTGCACCTCAGTAGCTAGGCACAGCCCTCCTTACGATGAGGCCAGCCCCAGCGTGCCTTTGGTCCGCCCAGGACGAGGGAGGTGGAAGAGTAAAAGGAAAGCATGCCATCTCTCCTGTGCCTAAGTAATGGGGTGTGCAGCGGAGGGCAGAGAAGGCACCGGAGTGGGTACCAGCAGCACACACCCGACCAGAGCAGCACGCAGCAGACGGGGAGCTGGGGTGGAGGATGACAGAAGGATGAGTGCACATCACACCCAAGCTCAATGTGCTTCCTAAGCTGGCCTCGCATGCTATAGAGAGAAGAGGAGCCAGGCCCAGAGCCAGACACGTCTGTGTGCTTGGCCACCTGACCCTGAGAGGTCGCCTCTCCACTATAAACTTCATTTGTCTTTTTCTCACAGTTCGGGGAGGATAAGCTTCTGTGTTTGAAAATGAAGACAGGAAGATTAACTCCCATACAAACATGGGCCCTCCTGTCTGGAAAGGCTGACAGTGGCCACTGTGCCCAGGCCTTGCTAACTGGTTCTGTGCTTTTCTTCTAGGAGTGTGAGCTGTGCACCAGCTGAGGGTGCCGCTAAAAATCCCGAGCATAGAATCTCTGAGCGGCAGAAATGTTCCAAGTACGTTGTTATATTTACAAAGCTTTGACAAACTTCAGCCACGTGTACAACTATATACAAAGTCCCATGGTCCCTCTAACAAGCCTATAAATGCAGAGGAGATCTCAGAGCTACAAAATACACAGCTAGACCTAGTGAGAGCCACGAGGGGAGCTAATCCAACTAAGAATGTTTAAGGCTCCGGAGGCAGTGGGAACTGGGAGAACAGAGCCTGAAGATGAGGACGGCTAACGTCTCACGTTTATCATACATGTTTACACTTCATTCAGAGCGTTAGATAGTTCATACCTTGAGGGCTAAGAAAGGTCATCTGAGTAAAGTTCTCCTGAGTTCAAGCTGTACATAATCACAACACCCAGTTGCACGCGGCTTCTAAACAACAGCCGCTTTAATAATCTCAATCAAACTCACTCTTATCTGCTATACCTGGGAGGTGTGAAACACATTTTAAGAACAATTCCATGTTTTTGAAAAAAACAAAAAACAGGGGGCTGGAGAGATGGCTCAGCGGTTAAGAGCACTGACTGCTTCTCCAGAGGTTCTGAGTTCAATTCCCAGCAACCACATGGTGGCTCATAACCATCTATAATGTAACCTAATGTGCACTGTATATTAAATAAATAAATAAATCTTTAAAAAAAACAAAAACAAAAACAAACAAACAAACAAACAAAACAAAACTGAAATCACAAGACTCTTGTCTTGTTTCTTGGACTGTTTTCACATGCACTTAGAATTCCTTTCACACGATTTCACACGAAAGAAGACTGGCTATTGTCAACACTAGCTTCTGGGAGCAAGGCAGGGACAGAAGTGGAAATGAGGCCATACAATAAGTCAAGCCTGAATCCTAGGGTCTAAAGAGTTGGCTCAGTGGTTGGAAGCGCGTGACACAGGTTCAGTTTCTAGCACCCACAACCGTTTGTAACTGATCTAATGTCCTCTTCTGGTCTCCAATGGCACCAGGCACACATGTGGCACACAGACCTATCCATGAGGGCGATACACTCTGCACGTAAGATAATTCAATAGTCCTAATTCTAGAAGGAGAAGGAAATAAGCCAGTCACTGTCTAGGAGCTGCTCTGCTTCCGCTCTTCCTCACCACATGTTACCACGCACCCTTTTTAGATGAAAAGACTCAGTGCAGCTGAGGCCACATGCTCTGGCCCGCCGCTGGATGCAGATACCCAGAGCTGGTTCTTCCCAGCATGCTTTGTTGCCTGCATTGTGGCCACTTGCCCACCTTGCCCGGCTGTTTGGCTGATCCTGACCACCTGCCAAGGAAAACATGTGATCTCTATAGAGCAAGAGCAGGAAGAGAAGTGGGGGTTCTGGAACAGATGAGCCCGTTACCTACCCTTGGGGGCTCTGGAGCAGATGAGCCCGTTACCTATGCTTGGGGGCTCTGGAGCAGATGAGCCTGTTACCTACCCTTGGGGGCTCTGGAGCAGATGAGCCCGTTACCTACCCTTGGGGGCTCTGGAGCAGATGAGCCCGTTACCTACCCTTGGGGGCTCTGGAGCAGATGAGCCCGTTACCTACCCTTGGAGGCTCTGGAGCAGATGAGCCCGTTACCTACCCTTGGGGGCTCTGGAGCAGATGAGCCCGTTACCTATGCTTGGGGGCTCTGGAGCAGATGAGCCTGTTACCTACCCTTGGGGGCTCTGGAGCAGATGAGCCCGTTACCTACCCTTGGGGGCTCTGGAGCAGATGAGCCCGTTACCTACCCTTGGAGGCTCTGGAGCAGATGAGCCCGTTACCTACCCTTGGGGGCTCTGGAGCAGATGAGCCCGTTACCTACCCTTGGGGGCTCTGGAGCAGATGAGCCCGTTACCTACCCTTGGGGGCTCTGGAGCAGATGAGCCCGTTACCTACCCTTGGGGGCTCTGGAGCAGATGAGCCCGTTACCTACCCTTGGAGGCTCTGGAGCAGATGAGCCCGTTACCTACCCTTGGGGGCTCTGGAGCAGATGAGCCCGTTACCTACGCTTGGGGGCTCTGGAGCAGATGAGCCCGTTACCTACCCTTGGGGGCTCTGGAGCAGATGAGCCCGTTACCTACCCTTGGGGGCTCTGGAGCAGATGAGCCCGTTACCTATGCTTGGAGGCTCTGGAGCAGATGAGCCTGTTACCTACCCTTGGGGGCTCTGGAGCAGATGAGCCCGTTACCTACCCTTGGAGGCTCTGGAGCAGATGAGACTGTTACCTACCCTTGGGGGCTCTGGAGCAGATGAGACTGTTACCTACCCTTGGGGGCTCTGGAGCAGATAAGCCCGTTACCTACCCTTGGGGGCTCTGGAGCAGATGAGACTGTTACCTACCCTTGGGGGCTCTGGAGCAGATGAGCCCGTTGCCTACCCTTGGGGGCTCTGGAGCAGATGAGCCCGTTACCTATGCTTGGAGGCTCTGGGGGTTCTGGAGCAGATAAGCCCGTTACCTACCCTTGGGGGCTCTGGAGCAGATGAGCCCGTTACCTACCCTTGGGGGCTCTGGAGCAGATGAGCCCGTTACCTATGGCTTAGTGTTTTCAAAGCACCTCACCACTTACAGGTTCACTCAACCCTCGTAACGAGCACACTCTGGGCTTCCCAGCTGATGGCCTTTTTCATACTGAGAAAAGCTTAGCAAGTGCCAGGGATTTTAAAACAAGGTTAGGAGCTGGGCGTGGTGGCACATACCTTTCATCTCATCACTCGGGAGGCAGAGGCAGGAGGATCACTGTGAGTTTTGAGGCCAGCCTGCTCTACAGAGTGAGTCTGGGATAGCCAAGGCTACAACAGAGAGACCCTGTCTCGAAACCCGTACCCCCTACAAAAGAGTCAGAACCACATCCAAGGGTGCACTTATCTCTCTAAAACAAGGTCAGGTTCTCCTGACGCTGACGCTTTGCAAGTAAGCAAATACATCCTGGATAAGTGAATGACTAAATAAAACACGACATGGTTCTCTTTCTGAATCTTCATCTTTCAATCTTTCTTGGGGTGGAGGGGAAGCAGAGATTGAACCCGGCACCTCCATGCTATGTGGGTGCTCTACCACAGAGTGACCTCCCGAGCACCCCTTCTCCTTTCAAACACCCTGCGCAGTACTGACCAGTCAACAAAGAACTCCAGGTAGCCTTCGTTTGGTTTCTCCAGCTTCGGTGTTCCCATCTCTGCTTTCACTCCCACCAAGATGTCTGTGTGACCCTGTAGACACATACAAGAGTCCTTGCTCAGGAGCGACCACACTCACCTTCCACACGGTGGGTGCCGTGGTCTAAGATGAGGGGTGCTGTGGGTCTGGGGAGATGTGCTCTCCCAGTACGGCTTAGGGACTGGGGTCTGCGCAGGACCAACGTGTCCCGTCCCTCCCAGGCAGCAGGGCCTGTAACTGACCTCACGGCTTACCCATCTCTCTACCTGGGTATGAACTGAGGCCACAGGACTTACCAGCTTGACTCTGGCCGACCCACTGGTGTTAGATACCACATCGGTCTCCACTTCAATGCATCGGTAGTCCTCACAGGCACGGCCATCCACCCGAAGGTCTTCCTAAGGAACAAGTTTCAGGCTGAGATTCCAAACTCACACCAACTCCCTTCCGGAAACACACAGTCAATCCCCTTTTCTCTCAGTGGGTCACCCCAACCCTCACTCCTACTGACAATTCTACCAGCCTAAGCTAAGGAAGACACTCAGAAGTGACTTATCCTATAGTTAATGATGACAAAGCTGTGCTTTCAGGCAGATGTGCCTGACTACAAAGCCCTGCCATTTTTGGATGTACAGAATACATAGAAGAATGGAAAGGCACACACACAAGCCACACCTCCAAATCCACAAGGCTATGCTTTGCTAGAGGTACAGACACAACTGTCTCAACTAGAGCCCTGTTCACCCCAAATTCAGTCTACAAGACCTGTTCTGCACCACCTTAAATACGAACCTTCTAAAATAGGGTCAACAAACTAATGCAGGTGAGCCACTTGTTCTGTGACTAGGTGGTAACCAGGCACACCCTTCCCCTAGGCACTCTGAATGCTTTTCCCTCATTAACTGAGGGGAAATCCAGAGTCCCCCCTGGTCCTGATGTGGAAGATGGTTTCCAGGTTGGCTGCATGCTGCCTGTCCCTTCTGCCAGTCTGTTTACGTTTTTCATTGTTTACTTATAACAGCACAACTCATAGAGACCCACTTTATGTTGTGGGATAATCTGATGTCTGCCACTCGAAGCATGCTGGTGCCTTCAGGTTGGCTTTGTGCTCTTTCCGTCCTTCCCTGTCTCTGACAACACGGCCGTTGTGGCCACTGGTTAGCTTGTCATTCCTTTCCCCAAGGAGCCCTGGTCCCTCTTACTGACACACAGCACTCGAACACTAGAATCTGGGTGCTAAGCTTGTAGTTTCTAGCTCATCTTAGGAAACAAATGTGAAAATATGCACGTACGTGTACGTACACACACACACACACACACACACACACACACACAAATTAACACATCTTCATTCAGTTCCCTATCTATGAAGAAGCCAGGAATTCAAATCAATAGCTTATTTCCTACTTAATGTCCACAGTTCATTCCAGCCTTTTTCTCATTTGTAACTTTATCTTGGTTCTATTACCAAATCTCTAGAGGTGGACATAGGGAGAAACTTGGCTGTAGTTATCTACCTGCTATTTATTTCCTCAGTGCAGACATGGTTTCGGGGCTGCTAACACTCTCCTCGGTGGAGTATGGTTAGATACAATGTAACAGTGGTTAGCAGTGGTGGAGTATGGTTAGATACAATGTAACAGTGGTGAGCAGTGGTGGAGTATGGTTAGATACAATGCTCTCGGCTCTCTTCACTTGTAACCTAGACTGCTCGCACCTATTTGTACTTCAGTTCCACTGAATCCTGGCTACTTTTAATTACTTCCTTATTCACTGTGCTGGGTGTATGGAAGTCGCTCTGACTCTCCCAGCCCAGTCAGCTCTGGGTACCGGCCTCCTCCCTTTATCTGCAGTGTGTTTTTCCACACCCTGCTTCTCCTCATCTCTTTCCCATCCACTCCTGACCAATGATAGGCTTCTTATTGAGATCCAATTTATCTTATATTTACTCTATCCAAATGAATAGATATTTAGATAAAAAAAAACCTTCCCCCTTTAAATTAAGCATTATTACAAAAAGCACACATTTGACTCTGGGACTTGGACCCCTATATTGAAAAACTTCTATTTCTTATAATGATCTACTTGGGCGAGGGTGGGGGGGTGGGGTAATAATCCTCGTTTTTTATATGAATGGTGGCATATAATTTTACATGTTATTTTTAAAAAGATTTATATTTATGTATATGAGTGTTTTTACCACCTGTACTGTGCCACATACTAGCCTGGTGCCCATGGGTGTCAGCACAGAACACTGGATATATCGAATTACATATGGTTATGAGCAGCTGTGTGTGTGCTGGGAACTAAACCTGAGTTCACTGAAACGGTAGAAAGTGCTCTTAACCTTGGGGTCATCTTTCTGTTCCTTTACATGTTCTCTTTACATCCGTCTTTCTTCAAACACTTAGCTATGTAACAGTCATGCCGGTACACATCACACACAATAAAATGCCCCAAGCCATCTCACTGAGGGCTTTCCTTATTCTTCATAAATACCCTTGGAAGGACTTTTAACGTTTAGATTCATTGTGGCTGGAGAGATGGCTCAGTGGCTAAGAGCACTGTCTGCTCTTCCAGAGGTCCTGAGTTCAATTCCCAGCAACCACATGGTGGCTTACAACCATCTATAACATGATCTGATGCCCTCTTCTGGCCTGCAGGTGTGCATGCAGGTAGAGCACTCACATACATAAGATAAACAAATCTTTTAAAAAACTAGATCCATTCATTTTACTTTATGTAGGAGTATTCTGCCTGCATGTACGCGTACCTGTGCACCACATGCTGCCTGCATGTACGCGTACCTGTGCACCACATGCTGCCTGCATGTACGCGCACCTGTGCACCACATGCTGCCTGCATGTACGCGTACCTGTGCACCACATGCTGCCTGCATGTATGCGTACCTGTGCACCACATGCTGCCTGCATGTACGCGTACCTGTGCACCACATGCTGCCTGCATGTATGCGTACCTGTGCACCACATGCTGCCTGCATGTATGCGTACCTGTGCACCACATGCTGCCTGCATGTATGCGTACCTGTGCACCACATGCTGCCTGCATGTACGCGTACCTGTGCACCACATGCATGCCTGCATGTATGCGTACCTGTGCACCACATGCATGCCTGCATGTACGCGTACCTGTGCACCACATGCTGCCTGCATGTATGCGTACCTGTGCACCACATGCTGCCTGCATGTATGCGTACCTGTGTACCACATGCTGCCTGCATGTACGCGTACCTGTGCACCACATGCATGCCTGCATGTATGCGTACCTGTGCACCACATGCTGCCTGCATGTACGCGTACCTGTGCACCACATGCATGCCTGCATGTACGCGTACCTGTGCACCACATGCATGCCTGCATGTACGCGTACCTGTGCACCACATGCTGCCTGCATGTACGCGTACCTGTGCACCACATGCTGCCTGCATGTACGCGTACCTGTGCACCACATGCATGCCTGCATGTATGCGTACCTGTGCACTACATGCATGCCTGCATGTACGCGTACCTGTGCACCACATGCATGCCTGCATGTATGCGTACCTGTGCACCACATGCTGCCTGCATGTATGCGTACCTGTGCACCACATGCATGCCTGGTGCTAGAGGAAGTCAGAAGAGGGCATCGGATCCCCTGAAGCTGGTTGTGAACCGCCATGCGGGTGCTGGAAGAACAACAGGTGATCGTAGTCACTGAGACATCTCTCTAACCCACTTTTTCCTTCCTTCCTTTTTTAAAAAATAGAAACAAGAGGCTGGAGAAACGGCCCAGTGATTAGGAGCTTATACAGGACCTGCGTTCAGTTCCCGGTACCCACATCAGGTGGTTCAGAACCACCTGCAAGTCCGACTCCGAGGGACTCAGGGCTTCTGGCCTCTGCTGGCACCTGCACTCCCTTGTGCATACAACCACACACATAATTGAAAATAATAATGAACTTCATTAGATTTTCAAAGCTGATGCTCCCCAAAGAAGAAGGGGGCGAACAAATAAAGACCACTGCTCTTGTATGTGGCTATCAAAAACTTATCTTTAAGGATGGGCGTGGCGGCACATGCCTTTAATCCCAGCACTCGGGAGGCAGAGGCAGGTGGATCCCTATGAGTTCAAGGCCAGCCTGGTCTACATAGTGAGTCCAGGACAGCCAGGGTTACACACAGTGAAACCCTGTCTCGAAAAACCAAAACCAAACCAAACCAAAACCAAAAAAACACCAAACAAAAACCAAAAAAACTTATCTTTAAACTAACAGGCTACTGCCTATGTATTTGACTTTATTTTGAGACGTTAAACAGAAAAGAGCAAAACACTGCTGCACTCCCCCACCTCATGATATTAACACCGACCATCTGTCACGCGTGTTCCAGTGCCTCCCTCACAGCAACTTCTGAGAGGAACAAAACACCTAAATTATGCAGAAGTCCCAGTGTAGCCGCGCCCTCCCCCAGCTCACTCTTTCACTGGGGGGAAAATCCTCTTGACTCAAGAGACATGTGTTTGGAAAGCAGCGGAACTTGGTAGCAGGTTGCACCACAAGATCCACTCTGGGGAGGCGGCTTGCAGGCGACCAGACAGATGGTTGCCAGATCAACACTTCGTTTCTTCTGAATGTCCAAAAGGAGGACCGACCACAGATCATGGTATTCATTTTTTAGCTACCCAAGGATCTAAGTGCCCCACGAGTAAAACAGGAAAGTCAACAATTATACCACAGTCTACCAGCCTGCTTTGAAAAATTCCTCTCAGCCAGGTAATGAGGGGGCATGTCTTCTGGCAAGGAATGAGCTCCACAGTAAGTTCCATACACGCCGGGATACAAAGATCCCCTCTCAAAAAGCAAGCCACCCCCCCAAAAAAAAACAACCACACAACGGTCCCCTCTCCCCGAAAAAAGAGAGAGAACTAGAAATGCGACTCAGTGGTGGAATGCCTGCCTAGCATGCACAGGACCACGAGGTTCAACCTCCAGCACCAAAAAGAAAACAAGGCACCCCCTACTCTTTCCTACCTGTAAGCAGCACACGTGTGAGAATGATTTTTCTTGACACTCGGTCTTTATAGCTCAGTGTGGCCTTAAGCTGCTGCTGATCTTGTCTGCACTTTCCAAGTGCTGGGGCTACAGCGCCAGCCACCAAGGCCTTGCGCATGCTAGGCAAGCACTCTGCTGCTGAGGTGCATGCCCGCCTCCGTGTGTGTGTGTGTGTGTGTGTGTGTGTGTGTGTGTGTGTGTGTGTGTGTGTGTGTGTGTGTGTGTGTGTGTGTGTGTGTGTGTGTGTGTGTGTGTGTGTGTGTGTGTGTGTGTGTGTGTGTGTGTGTGTGTGTGTGTGTGTGTGTGTGTGTTGTGCTTGTGTTAATTTATATTTCGAACCCCCTCCCCACCGCCCCGGATGCATGGCCTCTTTGTGCAAAGTCTGCACACGTCCATCCACGGGCCGCGATTCTGATCACTACAGGATCTCAAGCGCAGGTCTCTCGGCGCGCCGAGGCCACAAGGACAATCCCTTCATTCAACAGCAGCCTCTCCCGCAGCTCCCCGGTGGGCTAGGGGCGTCCTCCATCCCGAGAGCAAGGTGGATGCACGCCTGCCGCAGGCCGCACTAAGCCTCTAGGCGTCGGTCTTGGCCACGTGGCCTCCCCGCGCCTCCTCCCCGCACCCGCGGTCGCCACCGCTTACCTGCACTCCGTGAACGATGTAGACCTTCTCCGCCTCGCTTAGCGCCACCGACGCCATGCTGCCGGGCTCACCGCGCGTGCTCGCGCGTCATCAGCTCGCGCCCCACTCCCCGCCGCGCCTGCGCGTCATCAGCCCGCGCGGTGGCCGCTCCCGCAGCCGCGGCTGCCGCCACCGCCTGGAGCTCCATGGGCCTCTCCTGCGCGCCGCCCCGTGTGAGGCCGAGTCCGGCAAGCCGCGGCGCCGGGTGCCCAAGCCATCGCGGCTGCTGGAGGCAGGGCCCCGGAGCAGGGGCAGCAGCGGGCGGCGCGGGACTGCAAGCTGCCTTCAGATTGACGGTCAGTGCGAAGGGGAAGCCCCCCGGAAGGAGGGAAGCGCGGGGCCCCGGGACTCGAGGAGAAGCGCGCAGCCGAGTGCGCTGGGGCCGGAGTCGAAGTAGCCGAGCGCGCGCACGTGAGACAACCCCAGGAAGGCGGAAGTCGTGCTGTCCAGGAGGGGCCGTCTCCTCAACCCCCTAGGGTGGCTGAAAAGAAGAGAACACGGCTCCCTCGTTGGGTCACTCTGGTCGGGGAAGGGTCTGGACCAGCTGTGGGGCGCCAGCTTCTCAGCTTGCTCGCCCCTCCTTCCACTCCAGGGATTGCTATTTCTCTGTCCTCTCTTCCCTTATCCCTTCCTCTCCCACTGCTCATCATCAAATAGTGACCCCTTTGCAAGTTACCGTTGTGCCATGTGGTTGCTGGAGTATTGTCCCAAAGAGAGTAGGGAGAGTGTCTTGCGCTTCAGGATGCCTGGATTGGGATGGGGGCGGGGGATGTCGCTGGGGGCGTTGGACAGCTGCCTAAAAGAGAACCGACCCTGGGAGGATATGGACTTGGGTTTCCGCAACGAATGCCTGCAAGGTGAAGCTGGGGTCATCGTGGGAGCCGGGTAAGGAAAAGAGATAGGATATGAACCGCGTATGAAAGGAGCGGGATGGGGAAATGGGAGGTAGAGTTTGTTTAAGCTTCACTTACCTGGTGTTCTGTTTTTGAGAACGTAGCCCTTTGAAGCTTAATCGTCAAGAAATAAAAGATGCTGGCCACGCACGCCTTTAACCCCAGTGCTTAGGAGGCAGAAGTAGGCGGATCTATGAGTTCAAGGACAGCTAGAGTTTCATAGTGAGATCCTGTCTCAGAACCCCCCCCCTCCAACCCCCAAAAAGAAAAGAGTGTTTCTTTGCTTATGGCTTCACAGATAACCAAACAAGTAAACAGAACTTCTGACCAAAGACTCTTCTGTGACAGAAGAGAAGGCTCTTGTAGGCATAACCACAGAACGTGTGATGAGAGCTGTAATGGTGGATTAATGGGGATAGTGGGATTGCAAGGTGAGAGGAAAAAGCAACAGGAAGCGCCTGGCTGTATTCCTAGGCACTGAACTGTTAACTGCTAAGCCCCCAAATGCATGGTCTTTTCTTGATAGACTGGACATGAGTTTCCTGTGTCCACACGTGGTACTACAGGTGATCCTTAGAGAAGCTTTCTTCAGGGTTAGACTTTGATCTCTAGGGTAACTGGGAAAGGTGGGGCCGGAAGGGTTTTGTCCTTTTCCGGAGGCGCAGGTGCCACTCTTGATGCAGCACCAATCCCCATCTCTGTCTTGTTGGAGGACTCGATTCTGTGTGAAAGACTGTTAAATTACAGGGGCCTCCTGGTGTTAGCTAGGGTATCTGGTGCTAGAGGTTGCTGGGAAAGACCATTTTAATAGTGTATGGTCAGGGAAGGCTTAAGATTGGAAGGTCAGCAGCGAGAGACACTGGAAAAAAGTTTGACTACCAAGGAGTCGTTTTCCTGGGGGGGGGGAGTCTTTCAACATCTCTTTAAAATATATAATAGTGGTGGAACACCAGCACATGCAAAGGCTCTGCGTCCCCTCCCCCTGACCATTGACAACAGGCTCTTTGTGAGAGAGGTTAGCATTATTTATTTTGTGACTAATTTTGTGAGTGATACCTGATACTGGGTCCAGAAGCCCCAAGGAAGCAAACAGTGGAGCTTCTATTCTCTGCTAGAACCTTGCTACTGTGTCCAGTTCTTCTTCCTCTGTGCTGCCAGATCATTTTCATCGCAGTCATTAAGTGCGTTAGATGTCTTTAAAACTCGTCAACTCAGTTCTTTTTTTAATTGAAGCAATTCAAAGGACATATTAGAACCAGAAAAATAAAACAGCCAAGGCTGGCACAATATTGTATTATACTAGTTTGCTTTTCAATTTCTGTTAGACTTCTGGCAAGTAGCAGGCTGTGTCTGATCAGAGCCACGGGCCACATAACTGGCAAGTAGCAGGCTGTGTCTGATCAGAGCCACGGGCCACATAACTGGTAAGTAGCAGGCTGTGTCTGATCAGAGCCATGGGCCACATAACTGGCAAGTAGCAGGCTGTGTCTGATCAGAGTCACAGACCACATAACTGGCAAGTAGCAGGCTGTGTCTGATCAGAGCCACGGGCCACATAACTGGCAAGTAGCAGGCCGTGTCTGATCAGAGCCACAGGCCACATAACTGGCAAGTAGCAGGCTGTGTCTGATCAGAGCCATGGGCCACATAACTGGCAAGTAGCAGGCTGTGTCTGATCAGAGCTATGGGCCACATAACTGGCAAGTAGCAGGCCGTGTCTGATCAGAGCCACGGGCCACATAACTGGTAAGTAGCAGGCTGTGTCTGATCAGAGCCACGGGCCACATAACTGGTAAGTAGCAGGCAGGATTTGAGTGGAACCATTGTGGTTGCCAAACCTGCACTCCTGTCACCTTCCATAGCCTGTCACAAACTCTGTGTCATCCTCCCGGGGCCTAATGAAGAGTGCGCGTGTTTGCTATGGGGCTGTTATGGCCCTGTAAAATCCTGCTCAATTTCGATTAATCATCCAGTTTTTGGTGATGGTGCTTGAGGCTCATGAATCTTAAACATTCTATCATTGAGTTATATCCCCAGGCCTCAGGATTAATTTCAAAAGCAAGGATGGGTATTCTAGCCTGAACTCACTTCTCTTGAACCCTCTTCCTAGAGGAACATGGAAAGTGATGTTGATACGTTCTGTGCCTGCTTTAGTTCACCTCCTCAGGTAAAAGAAAGAGTTAGCTACAACAAAATAAAACTAAACTCCATGGAGCCGAGAAGAGAGCCCTCCGGAGCAGCAGCTGGCAGCTCTGGAGTGAGGGGAGGGTTGAATGTGTGGTGCGCTTGCTCAGAGAGTCTAACATGCAGCAAGTGCCCTAGTGCCTTTGAATGCCTGAAGTTCTCACAGACCTAGGACACGAAAAATCAGGCACTTGCTTAAAAGAAGTTTAGAGTTGCTTATAGCTAAGGAGCCGAGGCCCCTGAGCTGGTGCGTGCGCCACATGGTAAATGAAGTGCTCAATTGAGCTGTGTGGTAATTAGGGCTGTAATAAGGTGCTAATTGTGCAACTACAAGAGGGAGAGAGCTGCTGCTAACAGCAATAACATGATATAAAGCAGAAGTAAATATGTCCCACCCACCCCTGGTTCATGAAAGCTGTAAAAGCCACTTAGAAGAGCCTGGGGCAGCGCTGTGAACTAGAAACAGCAAGGACGTCTTTCCTGAAGATCTGTTTCCTCTGCGTACCTTGCTGTTGCCTTGCTTAGACCTTGTATGAACACTAGATATAAACAGCCTTTCCTAATCTATCCATGGTCTGGATGTCTCATCCTACATCTTGTGATTTAGGACTGAAGTGATAGGAAAATTGATTAATCGTACATGAGCCATACTTTAGCCCCTTAGGAGAAGGGTCTGCCATGTTTCACTTTAAGAGTCTGGCCTATCTGAGTCGTGAGGTCGTGTGGGAGAACTGAGTCACGTATCCCAGTTTCCAGGTATAGAATACACACTACTCAGAGTCTGGGTGGAAACTGAGGGCTGCTTCACGGCTGACCCAAAAGGAGGTTGACACCACGCTGCCTCTAGTTACACCTAGTCGGGTCGCTCCTGGCTGTCAGATGTGAAGTGAGGGAGCTAGAGACAAATATCCCTGCTTTCGTCATCCCAGCCCTGCAGAAAAGGTAGGAAGTCACGCTTCTGTAGTCTCACCCAAACTGTGGCTTTCCGGGTGCACACACAGGATTGAAGTCTTTGGATTTTGTTCACTGGGGACCTTGGCCCTTCAGGGCCAGTGGGTATGGGAATTCCTGTGGGTGAGTTCAGTTTCTCACTTAACAAAATGAGGCTAGCACCCACCTAGCCACAGTGCTGTTGTAAGTCTTGACCTTGGAACATAAAGTCTTAGTTCCAGAGCAGTTCAGTATGGAGAATCCAGAAAGACAGGTTAGTTAGGAAGATAAAGATCTGCAGCCAGCAGATCCCTTGGCTTCTTTCTAGTGCTGTGACGGGCTCTACCGAGCACTCGCTTTGTCTGTCCCCTTCCAGCCTCACTTTACCCCCAAACTAGTTTCCTGCTAGGTTGTAAAACTCAGACTAATCCTGGGTGTACAAATTTGGGTCACACAAATTTAAATATTGTGTGAACAGGTCAGTAGGTGAGAGCACCAGCATCAAGCCTGACAAGTAGAGTTTGACTTCCAGAACCCACATTGCAGAAGAGAAAGTGACTCTCACAGTTGTTGCGTGCGCTACACACACTCACACTCACAATGACAAGTTAAAAAGTAAACCCTGAGCAGACGTTTCTGTGAGCTCAGGGCCAGCCTGATTCGCTGAGCCTCAGGTCAGGGAGGACTATGTAGTGAGACCCTGTCTCAAAATAAGTACTGGATAAAATGGCCTTTAACTTAGAGTGTTTGTTATTTTGAGCCCGGGTCTCTCTGTGTAGCCCTGGCTGTCCTGGAACTGTGTGGACCAGGCTGGCCTCAAACACACAGAGATCTACCTGTTTCTGACCGCTGGGTGCTGAGATTAAAGGTGTGCACCACCACACCCAGCCTAACTGGGTTTTTAGACTTCTCACTATTATTTTGTAATACTTGACCATTTTGTTGTTGTTGCTCTGTTTGCTAAGCTGTCTGAGACAGTCTGGTGCAGCCTAGGATGATCTTGACCTGATCCTGCTGCCTGTACCTCTCAAATGCTGGGGTTACAGGCCTGTGACACCACACATGGGTGCTCAGGATTGCACCCAGGGCTTTGTAAACACTGAGCAAGCACCCTAGCAACTGAGCTACACCCCAACCGTTATCTGTAGCTTGATAATGCTCTTGGGAAAATCTAACAGAGACAATTGCTAGTGGTTTCTTTTGACTGTTAGTGAAGCATTGAGAAGGGTGTTAAGCTTTGGTTCCCAAAGAAAATGTTTAAATTGGTCCCATCAATAGAGGGTTTCAGGATATAATCCTTGCAGGGACCTTTGCAGTTAGCTTTATCTTTGCCCCTCTTTTATTTATTTATATATATAAAATTCTAGCACTGGGGAGGCTGAGGCAGGAGGATTGCAGGAGTTGAAACTAGCCCATACGTTTCATGTTCCTCCATGAAGCTTTTCTCTTAGGTTCTCTCGCACATGCCTGGTGTAAAGGGAACAACAGAGGCTTGAAAGCCAGACGCTCCTCTTGAGGGTAGTGCAGTTGAAAAGCTTTGCTTTTTGTCCTTACAAAAGCCAGGCCTTTGCTTGGGTGATGTCACAGTAGCTGTAAGTCTGCACAAGGCACAGTGTGAGGCCAGGTGCCATCCTCAGCACCCTCAGGTGGGAACCTGTGCTTGCTTGGGCTTTGCCTAACATGGGTGGGCTTTCTCAGAAAAAGTTGTGTACAGACACTGACCCCACAGGAAGTGGTTCCCAGCAGACTGTAAGGATTCATTCTCAGGCTGCTGCTACAGTGTCATGGCCTTCACAGCTCCTAGCCTAGAGCAGACTCAGTCCTCTAGATGGTGGCCAGGTGTCCCTCCAGAATGCTTCTGTTCAAGCCCATGGCTTTGAACACTGCTGCATGGGACCAGCCCACCCACTCGCACCCGCTCTTCATAACCATGTGAGGGCAAGATGGCCAAACTGTAAGTAGCCCAGTGCCTGGTGCCAATACTGATGGCCCTTCTCTTGTTTGTTTTGGTCAGTGGTTATGCTGAGTAGTTAAAAGCCAGGCTTGGTTGTGGATTCTGTCGCTGCTACTTCCTGGAGGTGTGAACGGAGCCAGAATTCTCTGTGCTTCCATTTCCTCTTCTCTCTAGGAAAGAGGCAAGTGGAGCTTAGTGCCTCCAGAAGGATAGATGTGAGACTGAGGCAGCCCAGTGCCTGCCAGCAGTAAACATTAGTAACAGCTGGGAAGAGTCCTAGCCCGTCTTACCTTTGTCACCCCCAAACGCCATGTAGGGAGAGTCAAGCCTTTCAGAAGCTGCCCTGAGAGGCAGAAGACAGCTCGTTGTCAGTTGAGATTGTATACCTGTTTTTAAGGGCCGTTCAGACTGAGGTGATCTCTCCCATTGGTAGGTATTCTTAAGGAACCAGGTTAGTGGCGTACTTATTGCTGTCCGTAGGAAGATTTTCTTTCTGCAGTACAGACTGCCTGTGAGGGTTACTCAGGGCAGTGGAGATTACAGCGTGTACTGTTGGCCATTCTCAGAGAAGGGGTTACCCTTCCCCCCGCTTATTTCGCAGGTACCCCAAGAGCCCCTTGAGCTTCAGTCCTGAGCTCTGAACAAGCTGACCCAAGTTTAGAAGAGGCCAGCTAGCCTCACAGGGCATTTCCAGGAGGCTTTGCTTCTGAGGGCTTGTAGAATGGCTCTGAAAGAAGGAATTGTTTATTAGATTGCTTTGTTTTGTTGCTTTGCTTTTTGTCGTTGTTTTTGGGTGAAGGCAGGTGTTGAGGCCCAGGCTGGCTTGGGCTTAAAGAAATGTCCTTCTGTGGTCTGTTGAGCATTGGGTATGGTGTGGCACACTGTTAATTTTAGCACTCAGAGCAGAGGCAGGTGGGTCTTGTGAGTGCAAAGCCCGTCTGTTCTACAGAGTAACCTCAGGCCAGCCAGAGATGTATAGTGAGCCCTTGTCTCAAAAACAAGCAAACAAAAAGAAGAGGACCAGTCAGGAAGCAGGACGGGCAGCTTGGCTTACCGTTTTCTGGGGTTTGGCGAACTGTAATATAGAGAAGGTTTGGGGTGCAGATGTGACGTTTACTTTTTTGCCCTTTAGATAGGGTTGAATGTGGCAGGCAGAGGGGAAGCAATGCGGGTTGTGTACAGTTGCCATAAGGCGAGATAGCCAGGCTTGCCTGCCGGAATGCCTTCCCAGCCAGGCTCTGAGGCACAGATGAGGTACCTGGTACCTTTGCTCTGTCAGGCTCTGGCCATACATACCCTTACCCTTGTGGAGAAGTTGAGTGATTCATTCTGTTACTGTAATGTTTCAAACATAGTAATTCATTGTTCATTACTGGATTTTTGGAGTCTTATCTGAAAATGGGTATACATTTCACAGTCATTTGGGATCCTTACATAAATTTAGGTTAATATAGCTCAGATAAATGAAATTTCTGCTTGCTTTGTTCTTTTTTTTAAGATTGTATTTATTGATTTTGGTTTATGCATATGTGTGTTTGTGCTTGATATAGGTGCTGGGAATTGAATCCAGCTCCTCTACAAGAACAGTGAGTATCCTTAACCTCTGAGCCATCTCTCAGCTTACCTTCCCCAACCTCCACTCACTTAGAGCTTCTGGGACCTGGGCCACTCACCTCCCTTTGAAGCTGCTAGGTCAGCTTGTGAATAGTGCTTGTGTAGAGCTTGACGCGTGACTGTAAAGTGGTCTGGAGGAGTCCAGTCCAGCAACAGTTCCATGTTTAACCTCCAGTTAAACCGTGCAGGTTGATGTTACTTCTCTAGATGTGTTTCAAGAAAGTTATGAAATATGCCACAGTTTGAATGACATTTTAAGTGACTGTGGGGACAGGGAGTCACTTAGCTCTAATAGAAACTAGTTTAAACAGGAATTAAATGTTGAGGGTGAGTTGAGGGGAACGGCAGCCAGGCCCTGTCCTCACAGCACCCAGCATCATGCTAGGTTTGCTGGGACAGCCCGGAGCCTCCTTCTTTAGGAGTTGCTGCAGCTTGCTAGTGTACATGACTGGATGGAACAGGTTTCTCTATAGGCTTCCTACCTGCAGGGACCTAAATGGTTTAATTGTGATAGTTGCTGCTATTGCATGTATATCCAGGCGATCCTCGTCTTTAAGGCAGGGAAGATAATCAATCACAGGGATTTGAGGCCTCACCAGCATGGCTCGTTCTCTTGTGCTATTGAGTGTCACTTTACACAGCCTCAAATCCGCTTTCCGGCTGGGAAGGAATGCGCTTGTGAGTGGGAGAACCAGAGTGGGTGTAATGTTTTAGAAACAGAATCTTCACACAGTGATTTAAAAGGGATTCCGGGAATTTGATATCAGACTTGTCTGAAGTGTCCCATGACTTCAGGAGGGGTCGTGACCTTTGAGGAGAACAAGTGAAGCAGCAGAGGACCAGGGGGACTTGCTGGAGGGAAATAGCAGCCTGTGGGGTCTCTTGTTCTTGTTATTAAGCATAACATTTTTATCATTACATTCAGAATTTCATGCATGCTTACAGTGTGTTTTGAGAATTTGTGTGTTTTATATGATAGCCGTGCCTTTGCCTTCTGTCCCTAAAGCAAGGACTGCGACAAGGCCAAGTAGTAGACTGATTTGCCCTCATTCACTGTAGCCATGAGCCCTGCCAAGCCTGCGTATCTGCCAGTCTGAGTAGAAGGGCATGCTTGCTGTCAGGCGCAGTGCACGCTGTGACTGCTCGCAAGCTTGGAGCAGGAAGAGTGCCTGCTCTTCCAGAGAGCCTGACTGGGTTTCCGGGCACCCACATCAGGTGTCTGTAGTCTGCTGTTGTCCAACTCCAGGAGAGCTGAGCTGCCTTCTGGCCTCTTCATGCATGTGCATACACAGACACTGCCCCCAAACACACAAAGACTAAGAGCCCTAACACCCCCAAATACCTTCTGTCAGGTGAGAATTATTAGTTTCCATTGGGGATTACTAGCACATGGAGGGGAGCTTTTTTGATGCTATAAAACAGCCCCAGAAGTACAGTATAGGCCACTATAAGATGAGAGAAAAGACTGTCTTCTCAGTCCCTCAATAAAAAACTGGTAGCCACTGAGAGGAACAGTAAACCTAGCATTGCCAAAACAGGACTAGAGCCTGTGGCCCTAGTGCCCTCATGGGCTCCTTGGCTTCTGGGCTCCGCCATCTCATCTGCCTTATCTGTCAACAACCGGAGTGGCATGGTCCCTCACAACTCCTCCCGCTCCACCCCAGCACAGCCTTGTGTGTGCACAGCCTGGATGCCCCGCCCTCTCCACCCCAGCACAGCCTTGTGTGTGCACAGCCTGGATGCCCCGCCCTCTCCGCCCCAGCACAGCCTTGTGTGTGCACAGCCTGGGTGCCCTGCCCTCTCCACCCCAGCACAGCCTTGTGTGTGCACAGCCTGGATGCCCTGTCCTCTCTACCCCAGCACAGCCTTGTGTGTGCACAGCCTGGATGCCCTGCCCTCTCTACCCCAGCACAGCCTTGTGTGTGCACAGCCTGGATGCCCCGCCCTCTCCACCCCAGCACAGCCTTGTGTGTGCACAGCCTGGATGCCCCGCCCTCTCTACCCCAGCACAGCCTTGTGTGTGCACAGCCTGGGTGCCCTGCCCTCTCTACCCCAGCACAGCCTTGTGTGTGCACAGCCTGGATGCCCCGCCCTCTCTACCCCAGCACAGCCTTGTGTGTGCACAGCCTGGGTGCCCCGCCCTCTCCGCCCCAGCACAGCCTTGTGTGTGCACAGCCTGGATGCCCCGCCCTCTCTACCCCAGCACAGCCTTGTGTGTGCACAGCCTGGGTGCCCCGCCCTCTCCGCCCCAGCACAGCCTTGTGTGTGCACAGCCTGGATGCCCCGCCCTCTCTACCCCAGCACAGCCTTGTGTGTGCACAGCCTGGGTGCCCCGCCCTCTCCGCCCCAGCACAGCCTTGTGTGTGCACAGCCTGGATGCCCCGCCCTCTCGCCAGGTCACCAGGCCCTCCTCACCTGTACTTTTACTTCTCTTGTTCCACTCTTCATGAGTCCTACTCTGAGGAGTCTGTCCATGTCACTCTGCCTGTGGGTTTTTGCCATGTTGTGTTACTTATCGTCTGCCTGACATCTTCATTCACTTAAAAATTTTGAATTTGAGCCCAGAACTCAGAGCTAGACTACAGAGTGCAAGAAAATAGGGCTTCTAATTCAGCAGAAGAAGACAAATGAACCCAGTCTTCCCAGATGGGGGAGGGCAGGTGCTGCTCACATTCCTGCCCTGACATCCCGGGAGCTTGCAGGGGTGCTGTAGAGCTCTGCACACAGGGCCTGTTCCTCACATCCCTGGAGTCTGCAGGGGTGCTGTGGAGCTCTGCATACAGGGCCTGTTCCACACATCCCTGGAGTCTGCAGGGGTGCTGTAGAGCTCTGCACACAGGGCCTGTTCCTCATCCCTGGAGTCTGCAGGGGTGCTGTGGAGCTCTGCATACAGGGCCTGTTCCACACATCCCTGGAGTCTGCAGGGGTGCTGTAGAGCTCTGCACACAGGGCCTGTTCCTCATCCCTGGAGTCTGCAGGGGTGCTGTGGAGCTCTGCACACAGGGCCTGTTCCACATAAGAAGGGTCTTTGCCCACTTTTGTTGTTGGAGGAAGGCTGAGGGGACACACGGCTCTTTTACACTGTTCCTCTGAGGCAGAAGTAGGAGGATTGCCACAGTTGAGTTGGTTAGTTCAAGGGTCAGTCCTTATAGGAGCTACTTCATTATTCTGGAGAGGCCAGGCTTAGGGAACCTTACTCTCACTCTTGGAATATTGTGAAACTTGGGTGTGGGTAAGAAAGCCACCCTCAACATGACACAGGCCTCGGGCTCTGCCAGATGGGCCTTTTTGTGGTCTTTCTCAGAGCAGGCTCTTGTTCCCAGCAAAGGGGCTGGAAAACAGCTCCTCCTGTACACTGTTTGGCCCCAGATCACTCACAGAACATTCTGGTTTCTTGAGTAAATATTAGTCTACCCACTTTACCACCCTACTCAGTGTATACTTTCTCACCTGAAAAGAAGCAGCCCAGGCAGGCCACCCAGAGGTGGCCCTGGGACTGCAGAGCCCATTGCTTACTAGTGAGCACATGTACTGAGGGGCTATTTGGTATCAAGTGAGAGGCGGGGTGCAGGTTCCCTGAAGGACCCTTACACCCCAGATGGGCACCCTTCCTTTACAGAGACCTCTAGAAAGCTCTTTACTAGCCGTGTCAGCTTGCAAAAGTAGGCAGAGGGCACTGTGTAGACACAGCAGGGACAGTGGTCAGTGTCAGGAGGGGAGGATGGCCACACAAAGGAGCTGCTGGAAGTACAGCAGCTGCACAGATTGTAGGTGACTGTGAAGCCCCAGGGTTCATTCAAGGCTTTGTTGTGTTCTGGGAGAAATGGGTGGTTACCGTGCTGAGGCAAGCACAGGAGTCCGGTCTAGTGTGCACTCCATCTCCTCCCTCTCTGTTTCTTTTCACTCTTAAATTTTAAGATTTCCATCTAACCATTCAAATGATTGACAGGTGTTTCTGCTTTGCAGGAAGTCCCAGTTAGCCAGGCATGGTGGTACATGCTCTTTACCCAGAGGCAGGTGGATCTCTGTGAGTTTCAGGCTAGCCAAGGCTGCAAAGCAAGACTGTCTCACTCCCCCAGCCCCGACCTCCTCCTCCAAAAAAGGAGGAAGAAAGAAGTCCCAGTTGCTGGGGAAACTTTGCTTGTATAGAAGGTTTATTCCTTAGTAAAACAGTGAGCAGAGTTTAGCATCCTCATCGCCATCGCTACACACACAGCTGAGGGTGAACAGCTGCCGAAGGGCAGAGTGAAGTTACACCTGTGTCCCTGGAAGGTTATTTTTAGTGGTCTCTCATTTATGAGAACTACAACCTTGTGAACATTGGAGCACTAGTGTAGAGGAGATGACAGGAGGATGCGCTGTCAGTTTTTGGGGTGCTTTGTAATTGACTGTCTACATCACAGAGGAAGCTGGGTCCTGATGATCCGTGCCTTACTTAGTGGTTGGCAGTTACGGTTCAGCAACTCTCCTGTAAGTACTTAGGCTTGCGTGTTGATACAGCCCCCACTGTGCAGAGGCCACCAGAGGCATCTATGGGGTGACCTTCATTGTGACAGGAGCCCTGGTGGTGATGCTTCAGATCCATTCTGTGAAGACACCCTGGCCTGGGGAGTGGCTTTTCTGCCGTGGGATATTGGCTATTTATTGGATTTGGGCTGTAATTGAATAGAAATTAGAGCTCTAAAATTTACTAGACACAGGTCTGTCCCCAGACATTCCTGGCCTGCAGTTTCGTGCTGTCCTGTTTAGTGCTTCAGAAAGCACTGTATCTTTTCATGCCTTTATGTTGTTCAGACAACACTGAACTGTCACTCACCTCTGGAGAGCAAGCACAAAATTGCTCTGCTAGAAAGTCTTGGTTGATGATCAAGAGCCATCGTGTCGTTCTGCCTGAGCAAGTTACTTACTCTGTGACGTTACAGCGTTGTCCCCCAGCACTGTGTACCCGCTAGAGGATGGTCACTCTAATTTGTTACTCTGATGCTCCTTTAGACAGGCGTGTGGCAGCACTTCACTGTCTGCCTGTCTCTAATCTTAGGTTACATTTGGGGCAGAGCCGCACTGTGTGCACATGGTCAGCCTGAGCAAGAGTTCACTCCACCTGTAGCTGCTCCCTCCAGATGCTCTTCCTGATAGGGGAAGAGCGCAGGAAAGGCTAACAGCATCTTCAGAAGACGCGGGGCCAGGGCGCAGTGACTGGCCACCATGTTAATGTGGTTTCTGTGTCTGAGAATGGGCTGCACCATCAGTTTCGCAATGAGAATTCTGATCGGTGTTGCAGCAAGCTAGCAGCTAAGATGAGCAGAGGAGGTCCGCTGTCTGCCCCGTCGCCCACTGTGTGTAGCTAGGCAGGCAAGGGTGATTCTTGGTTCTCACTCGCTCTGTTATTTAACTGGCGTGGTGGCACACACCTGTGACCCCACCACTCTGGCAGCAGAGGCAGGCAGATCTCTGTGAATTCAAGGCCAGCCTGGTCTACAAAGTGAGTCCACGACAGCTAGGACTGCTACATAGAAAAACCCTGTCTCAAAAAACAAAAAACAAATAAATAAAATAAATAATAATAATAATTAGTATTATTTAAGTTAACAATACATAGTAATGGTTTCCTTGGGGCATTTTCATGCTTATGTCATTATACTTTGTTCTGTTTCATTCCCAGTTCTTAGTTATTGCCTCTCTGGAGGTCAGTGTAGCTGTTAGGAAGGAAGTTGCTTACTCATCACTTTTCCAATGGAACGAATGTTTTCCCAAGAGAATACTTGTGCATGGCCAGTGAGCTATCAGGACGTTCAGCATGAGCCCCTCCCCGGAGCCCGTAACTGTGGCAGGGGCAGTGCTTCCCAGGTGAGGAGATATGGCCTGTGGTAGGAAGTGCCTTAGACACACTGGCCAAGATCGCTGTGCTGCCCCGTCACTCAGAGCAGAGCTCAGAGCCTCCTGCTCTAGAGAGCCAGCCATTTCAGTTCAGTGCTGCTCTGTTTCATGAGAGCTTTTCCCCAGCACTTGCCGTCCCGGGTTGGATGTGGTGGACTGTCTGCCCAGTGGTGCTCTCAGTCCAGGAGACGGAGGCTCTAGTCCCACATCCGGTTGCTCTCCTGTGTCCGGTCTGCCTGCCTCTGGGAAGGCATCATCGCCCTGCCGGGTCTCTCTTCGCTCTCGCCCTCATGGAAGGGTTAGGAAGGCATTCTTGTTCTGCAGTAGCAGGGGCAAGGAGGGCAAGCGGTAAGTGAGCAAGGCACCAGGCAGTGTGTGTGCGAGGGTCTGCACACACACTGGCACACTTGTCCAGTGCCCTGGCTGCTGAAATAACAGCACGTTCTGCTCCCTTTTCTTCCAGATGCCAGGATGGACAGAATAGCTTATGATGCTTATCCCCGCCCACCACTTCCGAGACATTGAGCGGAAACCAGAGTACCTCCAGCCGGAGAAGTGCGCCCCACCTCCCTTCCCGGGCCCCGCGGGAACCATGTGGTTCATCCGCGATGGCTGTGGCATCGCCTGTGCCGTTGTCACCTGGTTTCTGGTCCTCTACGCGGAGTTCGTCGTCCTTTTTGTCATGCTAATTCCATCCCGAGACTACGTGTACAGCGTCATCAATGGGATTGTGTTCAACCTGCTGGCCTTCCTGGCGCTGGCCTCCCACGGCCGGGCCATGCTGACGGACCCCGTGAGTATGTCTGGGCTCGCTTTGAGCAGCCCACATCCTCTCCTCTGGCCCTGGCGTGGCCGTAGCCCTCACGCTTCCTCGGGCCTGTGTCACAGTGTGTGGGGCAGGTTCCGTGGGCTGTCTGCACACTGCCTGCCGCGTCGGGGCTAGCTGGGGAAACCAGCTGTTTGGAGGAGCAGAGAGTTATGAGCTGTGGTGGCCTGGCGCTGCAGCAAGCCACGTGCACTTTCAAGTTGGATTGGGCCGCAGCTACCTGTAGTCCCAGGGAGGCAGAGGCCACAGAATGTTTCCTCACCCTGACCTCACGCCCTCCTGACTTTCCGCTGTGTTGTATGGGAAACACTCATCCAGGTAGCGTGGTGAAGCCTCCTGTGGACGCACTGCTCTGCTATGCGGGTGGTAGCCATTAAACCAGAAAGAAAAGTTCCTCTAATGGCCACGGGCAGCTTCTGTAAATCCCGGGGAAGCAAAGCACGGACCACAGGGATGAGCCAGTTCCCTTCTTCAGGCACTGTTAATCCCTCCTCAGGAAAGGCAGGCAGGGCTGCCTGAGGCCTCACATCCTGGGCCTGTGCACTGATGCTGAGGTTACTTGCAGGAGAGTAGAGCAGTCACCTAAGGAAGTTAAGAACTGTGCATTCTTGAAAGCATCCCATACACAAGGGCATAAAGGTTAAAACAAATAAGGATTTATTCAGAAGTTTGTGCGATGCCCTTGCTATTGGAGACAGCGGAGGGAATTATATCCCATTCAGCTCACAGTTCAGTCCTGGCTCTTGCAGAGCCAGGTGAGGATAGCCCTGGCAGAGGATGTGTAGCTTGCTGTGGACAAGCAGGGAGCAGGATCAGTCAGTCAGAGGTTGGTCGTGAGCCGTGGAGAGCAGATGGCAAGGGACTCTCCCATGCAGAAAAACAGGCATCGGCTCCCCTGGGCAGCTGGTGGCTGCGATGGAAGACCATCAGGACATGGATTTACCTTTGGGGTCTGCGTGGTTATGGAGAAGAAACATAGGAGAGGAAAGCATCCAGAACCTCAGCGTGGTGGTGTTGTTGGTGGTGTTGTTTTCCAAGACAGGGTCTCACTATGTAGCTCTGGACCTCACTATATAGACCAAATTGGTCTTAAACTCAAAGAGATCTGCCTGTCTCTGCCTCCTATGTGCTGGGATCAAAGGGATGTGTCATTAAGTCTGTAAGATTTTTTTTTTTCTTGAGACAGGGTTTCTGTGTGTAGCTCTGGCTGGCCTCAAACTCACAGGGATCCTCCTGTCTTTGCCTCCCAGAGTGCTGGGATTATAGGCATGCACCGCCGTGCCTGACTGGCTGTAAGAATTTTTTACTAAAGCCCGAGGAGACCAGAGTATCACTGGACAAGGATGGCTATAGCAACAGTGTGCGAGGCCCCGCTGCGCACTGACATGTGGACTGAGTGCCAGCCCCACAAGAGATTCCTTCCTGAGCAGCAGGCGCAGCTGAGAACGAGGCAGACAGAACCCCTGCCCTCTGGAACCTCACATTCAGTGATAAATGAGGCGATGGCAGAAATTGCTAAGTGCTAAGGACACGAAAACAGCAATGAGCAGTGTGGCAGGCTTTCAGGGGACTCCCCAGCGGGTCAGGGCAATCCAGGAAGGCCTCTCCGCGGTGATGCCACTGCAGCTGACCTGAATGGCATGAAGCTGCAGCCAGGGCATGCAAAGATTTTCAGGTAGACTGAGGCAGAAGAGAGAAGTGTTACAGAGCCTTGAGCTTGAAGCATGAGACTAGAGCACCGTGAAAAGGCCCAGAGGCGGGGTCAGGACAGACCTTGTAGGGGCCTCAGGACCGTGGGGAGACAGGTGCAGTGACGTTGTGCTCACAGTGCGGCTCAGGTGGGACTTGCAGACGAGTGAGACCAGAGACATGGGCAGCAGTTTAGGCAAGACACAGCACTAGATTGGATCAAGGTAGGAACAGAGAAGCTGGTGAGTTTGTAGCTCACTGTAAGCCACTGATTCTTTTTTTAATAATCTTTTTAGAGATTTTTTAAAAATTATGTATACAATGTTCTGCCTATATGTGTGCCTGCCTGCCAGAAGAGAGCCACCATGTTGGTGCTGGGAATTGACCTCTGGAAGAGCAGAGACAGTGCTCTTAACTTCTGAGCCATCTCTCCAGCCCTGAGACTCAAATTAACTGTCACAGTAGGTAAGAGCCACTGTCCTGAGCTCTAGGTAGCTCCCATGATGCAAATGAGGACTCTGCTAAATAACTTGCATTAGTGGGGAGACCATTCCAGAGCGTGCTGCGTGGGCGAGCCTGTCACAGGATCTCCATGCCTCTGCCTGAAGCGAACCCATATGTAAAACAGTGAGGTAGGGCTGGCACTGCTGGGGCACCCTGGCTTCTAGGAACCAAGCTGGGAGTCCAGATCTCAGGTCAAGCACACAACAACTAGGGCGGCTTGTTAGTCAGCAGGCGGAGTCGGTTCCCAGCAGGGAGCGACGGTCTGTTTGGGGGACTTTCCTAGTGGAGAACAGATGATGATGGCGTGTATCTCAGGAGTCTTATTGCCCGTAATTTTGGAGGCACTGCTTACAGCTGAGGTTATAAATAATATCTGCATTATGTGTCTTTTTGGTGAGGACTGAGAGGGTGGGCAGAAGAGGAAGGGAAACAGGAGGAAAGGGGTGTGGTCTCCACAGGAAACTGTGGCACTACTTCCAACCCGGGCTTTCCCAACTGTGACCCCAGGACAGTTCGGCCATGGCGGCTCTCTGGACCTCTCAGAGGTTGGTTGTTGACTCCAGCACAGCAGTAGCTGAGTCCAGACAGGAGGAGCAGAGAGAGATCACCCCCAAGTGTGTGGAAAACAGAGATGGTGCCATTGAAAGTGATGAAGAGTACTTTCAAAGCATGTATTATAATTGAGTTATATGGGTACAATAACTCAACTGTAATATATGCTTTGAAAGTGCTATAAGCTGTTTAGGAGAAATAAGTTATACAAATTAAATGTTAGCAGATTAAATAATGGTCATTGTCCATCGCTAGTCTGCTTTTATCACAAGAATATACACCTTAGGTACAGCTGATAGATATGATTCTATAGAAAGACAAGGGCTTCAAAAACCCCAGAGACATGCAGAATATGGCATTTTAAAATGCTTTTATTACTTTAAAGATTCACTGACAATGAGACAGGCTAACTCCTGGCAACACCCAGCCTACCTCAAAGAAGATGATGAACATCGAAGAACCTCCTTATGGAGATGGCTTCAAATGTGGCAAACAAGCCACTAGGCAAGATGTCCTAATTTCTACCATAGACAGAATTTTGCCTTAAAAAAGGGCAAGCTTGGATGCAGGCAGAGTCGACGGCCAAACTCTGCCCATATGTCTGTCAGATATATTGGGCCAGAAGGCTGAAGAAGATGCTCCAGTGTTATAGAGAGTTTTGGGTGACTATTCAGGTAGAAAATTGTCTCTGTCATCTTTTCATTTGGGAAGCTTCTAACCTGCACACCCGGCACACTCAGATAATCAAGTTTACTCCTTCTCAAGACCCTGAGGGAGTTGAAGACCAGGTAGCTTAGTTTTACAGTGAAGCTTAGTTGTTTAGGGGTTAAGTTGTATTTATGTCTAGGTAGGTGTTCTAAGTTGATAATGACACTATGTGATGGAGATTGATTTACATTCAGAAATTTAGATGCACCAAGATAGGAAAGATGTCTTCTTCAAGGCTGTCAAATACAAATAGTCAAAATACTAAGAATGTAACATTTATATAATTCCTAACTGTGTCACGGTTCTTCTTGCCATAGATAATTAATTGTATATATGTGTAATAATATAAATGTATATGTACAAAAAAAAACTTTAAAAAAAGAAAAAAAACAACCAAATAAAGGAAAGTGGAGAAGAGAAAGGCCTGTCAACAGAGAGCGAGGACAGCTAGACACCTCTGGCATCATCTGGGCTGGACATGCGTGCTGAGAGCAGGCCATGCTGGTGCTTGCTCTCACTGTGCACTGTCACCACGGCAGCTCTCTGCCTTCTGGAAGTCTGGGGTGGCTCCACGTGAACCCGTCCCGTGGCTCTTTCCCAGCAGTGTATCACTGGGAAGATACACTCAGCCTGGCAGAATCCCCACCCCAGTTCCCTGACCTGTGGAATGAGGGTTATTATTATGGTTGAAGAGGCCAAATGGAAGCCATTGGCGTTACCTCTACCAGGGAGAAGACTGAACCAAAACCAACTCTACATCCCCGGAAGGATTGCACAGATTAGTGCCGCCATCAAGGAGTTGAAAGAATAGGATGGGCGGTTCCCACCACATCTCCCTTCAACGCTCTGTGGCTGTGCAGAAGACAGATTATGAAGAAAGACAGTTGACTGTCGCAAACTTAACCAAGCAGTGACTCCGATTGTAGCTGCTGTACCACACTTGAGCCAGTGAACACAGCTCCTGGTATGTGGTGTGCAGCCCTTGATTAACACATGACCATCAGGGCCACCAGAAGCAATTTCAGTTGGCAAGGCCAGCAGCATACCTTTATAGTTTTACCTCAGGGTATATTAACTCTCCATCGCTGTGTCATAACTTAGTTCAAAGGGAGTTTGATCATCTGTCTCTTCCACAAAATATCACACTGGTCCAAAATATTGATGCCTTTAGACTAATTAGACCAAGTGAGCAGGAGGTAGCAACCACTTTGAACTTGTTGGTAACACATATGCACATCGGAGGATAGCAAATAAAACCAACCAAAATCCAGGGCCTTCTACCTTATTAATATGTCTAGGAATTCAGTGGGTTGGGCACTTCCCAGTGCCAAGAAGAAGTACAACATTTAGTGGTGTTTGATTCTGGAGACAGCACACTTGGGAGTGTTACTCGGGCCTGTATACCAAGTGACTCAAAGCTGGAATAGGAGAAGGCTCTCCAGTGGATCCAGGCTGCTCTACCACTTTGGCCGTACGATCCAGCAGATTCCGTGGTAACTGAAGGAGCAGTGGGAGATAGGGGTGCTGCGTGGAGCCTCTGGCAGGCCCCATAGCTGAGTCACAGAAGAGACCGGTGGGGTTTTGGAGCGAGACTCTACCATCATAGACAGACTATTCTCCCTTTGAGAGGCAGCTCTTGGCCTCCAATTGGGCCTTAATGGAACCTGACCATGGACCGTGGGCCACCAAGTTACCATGTGACCTGCGCTGCCCGACATGAGCTGTTATCTGACCCACCCAAGCCATAAAGCAGGATGTGCACAGCATCCTGGGGCCGTGTCTTTAAAAGAAGACACTGAAAGCTGAGGCACAGTCCCTGTTGCCAGGAAGGCTAAAGCTGCACACTGCAGCTTGCCACAACTGCATGGCTCCTTTCCATGGGCCTAATTACTCATTAAGCCCGTAATTTTTCCAAATCTGAGAACTGAGAAAAGGTGTAGTATAACTGTGCTCAATCTGACCACAGCACTAAGAGGATCGTCTGTGGGCCCACCAGTGCCCGCTTCTACTCATAGGGTACCCCTCATGGTACCCTATGACTCCCCGTGAACCAGCCCTCTGCTGTAAACCAGCCTCTGGGACTGAGAACACTGTAGTCGGCCTCGTGCAAAGGCAATGCTGGGGCTCAGTTAAATTCACCTGTTACTTCTTTGTGGAAACTTTATCTTTGTGTGCTCCCTTTGTGGGGTCACCCAGGACCTGTGTAGGGTTCAGCATTATGTCAAGGAGCTCTTTACAGCTGCCTCCAGACAGTCTGCAAAACCAGAAGAAAGCCTCCTCCTTTTATACAGAGTAGCCACCCTTTTCCTGGGGGACTAACTGAGAGGGGTATTTCTGGCCAAACTAAGGGGGATGCATATGTTGACACCAGCCTTGAGATAACAGTGCCTCTCAGTCCCCTGCTGCAAGTGCACAGCAGTGCCAAGTCCTCAATGTCATTTGAAGGAACCAGGGATGCATATGCTCTCTTACTTTTAATTATGTGCGTGTATGTATGTCTAAGTGGGCATGCGCACATTTGTGCCGGTGCCTGTGGAGGCCAGAGGTGGAGTTACAGGCGGTGTGAGCTATCTCCTGTGTGCGCTGGACCCAGGTCCTCTGCAAGAGCTGCAAGTGTCCCTAACCACTGAGCCATCTCTCCAGCACCTTTGATTTCTTTTCCTGCAGTAGGCTCTCACTGTGTAGCTGTGGCAGGCCGGAAGCTCACTGTGTAGGTGAGGCTGGCTTTGAATTCGTAGACCACACCCAACTGCTTTTCTTCATTTTTAATATTCAGTCTCTTGTTGAGAGTTGTCTTCCCTGCTTTCCTTTGTGTGCTCTATCCTAGACCTTGAAACAAGCCTTATTGTCTTGTTTATGGTTATTCATGTACTGTTAATACACTGTGATAGATAGCATTAAAGCAACAAAGGGGGGGGGAAGCTTTCCTAAGTCTTAGTGAAGCCACCTCATGAACATGTTTGTGTCCTGACTGTTGCCTGGGCCTGGATCCTTAGTCTGCTGCTTCTGAACCACGTTGTCTGGTTCTGTTCACTCACTTCTGCTATAAAACGAGGCATTGCGTAGTCTCTGCCTCCTCATAGATTTATTGTCAGAATTAACTGACAAAATGCTTTCAGTCACAAAACATTTGGAACTGCGCCCGTACTTTATAAGCACTCAATAAATGTCTGTTTTATCATTATTACCTGGCTTAGGTATATTGAATACAGGCCTGATGCCAGGCCGTGAGCAATTTACTAGGCTATAGGTTGAAAGACATTGTCTCTGCCCTCTTGGAAATTTACAGACATGTTGGAGATGCAGTGTGTAGTTTTACGGTATGTGTTAGAATGCCAGTTTAGACTGTGGCAGTCAGAGTTGCTTGTGGTCCTGCTGTGAGTGGTGCCCAGGTCTGTGCTGTCAGGAAGAAGACAGAAGGAACTCCATTGATCTTGAAGTGGGTACAGAGGGCTCAGAATACTTCCTGCCAAGCTTCCTAGAGGGGTTTAGATGGTGCTAACAGATTGTTCTGGGGGCAGAAAAGAAGCTTGAGCTGTGAGTGCTGCAGCATCGTCAGGACGGACCCAGCTCTAGACTGGGGCCAGGGTCAGGTGCGCCTTCTGTATCTGCTCCAGGAGTTCAAACTCTGACCTGTGGTTCCCAGGGAGCTGGCGAAGGCTTTATGCCAAGAACCATGTGGCTGTTCACAATCTAGATCGGGAGGGAGGCAGGGCCAGGAAAGCCGTGACAGCGATGTGAGGGGGCGTGGCCTGGGAGGCAGTTTCAGGTAGAGTAGCCTAGTAGAGGATGACTGTGAGAGCACCTGAAGGTGGCCGCTGGATTTCTAGCCTGGGTGCCGGGACAGCCAGGACACCACTGGGCTGGAGGGTAGAGTGCCGCGCCACACCCTGCCACACCCAATGCCGTGCCACGCCCAGTGCAGGAAGCTCCAGCAGCTTCTCCATGCTTCCTGTGGCGGAGTTAGCCATGTTTTACCTGGCTTTGTATGGTTTAAGTGTTCACAGCCTACGGTGTTTACGAAGAGAAGAGACAGGTAGAATGTGCTCTGCAGTGTAGGTAATGCTTCTCCTGGGTGATCAAGTCAGGGTGTTTCTTTTCCCCTTATCTGTATTTTCTTCTTTAAAAAAAAAAAACAGAAACAAAACCAAGAATTTATCACTTTGGAAATGAGAAGAAAACTCCGTGTTTGGGCATGTAGGCTGTGGAGATCTGCAAGCTAGAGGACATTCCCTTGGGTAGGGGTGAGAGTGGCCGAGTGTCTCAGCAGATCTTCCCCCCACCCTACCCCATGCCCTGCACCAGTGGACGGCTGCACTCAACAGGAGACAGAATTCTCTCCATGAGTTAGTAACAGCTTCCACAGTCCTGAGATTAAAGCAGACAGGTGTGGAGGAGGCAGTTCTGAGATTGGGTGGTGGTGGGGGATCCAGAACTGTAAGGCATTTGCACCATAGGCTTGGCTGGCACTGGCTTAGGTGGCCAGGCAGGGGGGGTCTTGCCCTGATGGGAACGAGTCCCCTGGGAGGCTTATGCAATCGGAAGCACGCCAGAGAGGCTCTAGTCACCAGCTGACTAATGCGCAATAATGAGGGTGTTACATGAGGCTCTGGTACCTTTACAAAGAACCTTCACCTGGGAACCCTGTGTGGGTTAGGGTAAGGGTAAGGGTTGATGGCACTGGTGTCTGTCCTTCTGCTCACATGGGTACTTGGTGGCACTGGTGTCTGTCCTTCTGCTCACATGGGTGCAGCGTCCACACAGACTCCAGAGCTAGAGTACCAAGTATTGTTCATTACCAGTGTGGAATAACATGTTAGGTATCCAATCCCTGGCTCCCATCACTGACTTCTGAAGGAGCCCATCCTTCAGAACAGTCACACAGGTGAAAAGCAAAGCAAAGCAGAACCCTCTGAATGCCAGGCAGCGTGTCTTGGCATGAGAGAAGTGAGCTGTGGGCGTGGCACTCACCAGTGGACCTTCCCAAAGGCAGTGCTCTTCCCAGGACTCAGAAGATCCTTGAGCCAAACTGCCACCCTACCCAGAGGTAGGGAAGACTGGACCAACAAGAACAGTCCTAGCAAGTGAAAGCAAAAAGTTATCAAGTAGTATTGCAGTTCCTTGGGAAATCCTTTGTCTGCGTTGAGGAGATCTGGAACACAGAGCCTGCATGTGAGCTTTGGCATGATCGTCTCCACTACAGAGTGACAGCTGACCCTGATGTCTTTCCTGTTCTCTTAGGGGGCAGTACCCAAAGGAAATGCCACTAAAGAGTTCATCGAGAGCCTTCAGCTGAAGCCTGGGCAGGTGGTGTACAAATGCCCCAAGTGCTGCAGCATCAAGCCGGACCGGGCGCATCACTGCAGGTACCGTGGGCTCTCCACAGCACCAGGCCAGCACCGGGACTGTGAGTGTCCCACCCAGGCAAGGAGTGACCACTAGGGTGGAGAAGGCCATTGTCTGGGCAGGGGATGCCTGGTGCAGCCTCTGCTGAGTGTCTATAAGGTCGAGAGACTCCTGGTCCCCTGACAACCTGTGAGTACCTGAGACAAAGGCATCTCTCGGGCTTTCCTTGAAGCCACAGTTGCAGAGCTTGTGACAAGTACAGCTCTCAGGCAGAAGCCTGTTTTCCCTGAGTTGTCACAGGTGTCCCTTTGCATCATCAAGGTTCTTTGAGTCTTCTTGATGAGAAGATGTCTAGCTAAAAATTGCACTTTCTCATTGCAAGGGCAAATTACAGAGACCTGGAGTGTCCTACAGTTACCTTTACAACATGATACATGTTTGCTGCGTCCTACAGTTACCTTTACAACATGGTACATGTTTGCTGTATCCCACGGTTACCTTTACAGCATGGTACATGTTTGCTGCGTCCTATGGTTCCCTTTACAACATGATACATGTTTGGAGTAAGGAGAGTTTGGAGGAAATTGCTTTGCTAGCCTGAGACACTACAAAGAAAGAGAGATTGTGATGACCAAGAGGCTGTGGAGTGGCTGAAAGGCCTTTCCTGTGCAGCCTCCATGAAAGCGGCTGTCTCCGTCACCCAGATGTCAGTCAGCCCCTCAGCCTACCGTCTCCCCTCATCACCAACCTTATTTTCATCTTCATGGCCACCCCTGGAGTTGAGACACTGTTGGATGGCGATGCTCTGCATGAGGAAGGTGGCCTCACGGCTGCAGGTGACTGCCTTTCAGTCACACAGCAGATGGATAGCCGAGACAGGCCTGGATCCTGCCGTTCTGGCTCTGGGTCCGTGTGGCTGTCTGGTTTGAAGGGTTTACACGGGCAGCTGTGTGAGCATTTGAATGAGAAGCTCTGTTTCTGCTGAGGCCGTCTGTCTTGGGTTCACTTGCCTCTGAGGTGTGTTGAGGCTCGCTTCATGTGCCTCAGATGGATTTATTACCCTTCTGCCACCCTGGAGGCCTCACCGTGAAGCTGGAGAGGTTAGTGTTTTAGCTCCAGTGCAGTTCTCAGGCCAAGTCTGTGTCTCCATGGGGCATACCGCCTCTCTGTCAGCAGCTGTGAGCGGCTGGACCCATGTGTAGCTGCTTAGAGTGATGCTCAGTGTCGAAAGGCCAGGCCAGAAGCCAGAGGGTTAACTTTAGAGGAAACAGCTGTCACGCCACCAGTGTTCTTTTCTCTTTGGCCCAACACCTGGTGTTTTCTTTACTGCAGCTACCACCACCTCTTACCCAAAGTGATCCGAAGTGGGCAACTAAGTGCTAGTAAACAAACAGGTTGAGCAAAGCAAGAGCTGCTGGTTCAGAGTAACCTAGTGAGGTGCTGAACTGCCTGTGTCTGCCCCAGAGAATGTGTCCTGACAGCCTCTGTTCATGATGACAGGTGCATGGTGGCCCAGGCTGTCCTGGCAGGTGCATGGAGGCCCAGGCTGTCCTGGCAGGTGCATGGTGGCCCAGGCTGTCCTGGCAGGTGCATGGAGGCCCAGGCTGTCCTGGCAGGTGCATGGTGGCCCAGGCTGTCCTGGCAGGTACATGGAGGCCCAGGCTGTCCTGGCAGGTGCATGGAGGCCCAGGCTGTCCTGGCAGGTGCATGGAGGCCCAGGCTGTCCTGGCAGGTGCATGGAGGCCCAGGCTGTCCTGGCAGGTGCATGGTGGCCCAGGCTGTCCTGGCAGGTGCATGGAGGCCCAGGCTGTCCTGGCAGGTACATGGAGGCCCAGGCTGTCCTGGCAGGTGCATGGAGGCCCAGGCTGTCCTGACAGGTGCATGGAGGCCCAGGCTGTCCTGGCAGGTGCATGGAGGCCCAGGCTGTCCTGGCAGGTGCATGGAGGCCCAGGCTGTCCTGGCAGGTGCATGGAGGCCCAGGCTGTCCTGGCAGGTACATGGAGGCCCAGGCTGTCCTGGCAGGTGCATGGAGGCCCAGGCTGTCCTGGCAGGTGCATGGAGGCCCAGGCTGTCCTGGCAGGTGCATGGTGGCCCAGGCTGTCCTGGCAGGTGCATGGAGGCCCAGGCTGTCCTGGCAGGTACATGGAGGCCCAGGCTGTCCTGGCAGGTACATGGAGGCCCAGGCTGTCCTGACAGGTGCATGGAGGCCCAGGCTGTCCTGGCAGGTGCATGGTGGCCCAGGCTGTCCTGGCAGGTGCATGGAGGCCCAGGCTGTCCTGGCAGGTGCATGGTGGCCCAGGCTGTCCTGACAGGTGCATGGAGGCCCAGGCTGTCCTGGCAGGTGCATGGTGGCCCAGGCTGTCCTGACAGGTGCATGGAGGCCCAGGCTGTCCTGACAGGTGCATGGAGGCCCAGGCTGTCCTGGCAGGTGCATGGAGGCCCAGGCTGTCCTGACAGGTGCATGGAGGCCCAGGCTGTCCTGACAGGTGCATGGAGGCCCAGGCTGTCCTGTAGTGTCGCGCGCAGCCTTCGCCGATAAAGGAGACGCGGCAACTCAGGATTCTTCTGACAGCGATTTTATTGTACAGCTCTTTTTGATGGCAGATGGAGAAGGACCCCTTCCCCAAAAAACCCGAGGCTTATATAGGGAATTTAGGGGCGTATAGGGACGTGTCCTCTTATCATTGGCGCTCTAGAGAATACCCAATTAGCATATCGTCTGCGTAAGCAGGTTATGTAAGGATGACGTAATTGCGCATGCGCACTGGCCGCAAGGGCTTCCGTGAAGAACCAGGAAACAGGAAACCAACATCATCTTGTAATGGCGGAGCGGCTCCCGACACTGTAGAGTCCCTAACGTATGACATGTACTGGGTGTTTTGATGGTCTCTTAGTCCAGAGGCTATTACCTGGTCCTGGTTAGGGAGTGCTGTGCGTGCGTGCGTGCGTGCGTGTCTGTCTGTCTGTCTGTCTGTCTTATTTTGAGGTAGAGGTCTACACCTGCACCTCTTTTTGTATTCCCCTGCTTCTGGTGGCGTCTATAGAAGTTGATATTGTTTCCATTCCCAGAGCTCTGGTGGGGATCCTAGCCACACAAATCTTCCATTTAGAGTAGTGGTTCTTAACCTTCCTAACGCTGTGACCCCTGGTGCTTAGTACAGTTCTTTTGTTGTGGTGACTTCAACAATAACATTATTTTTGTTGCTACTTTATAACTGTAAATTTGCTACTCTCATGACTTGTAATAGAAATAACTGATATGTCGGGTATCTACTATGCAACACCTGTTGAAGGGTCACAGCTCTAGAGCAGCCTTCCAGCTCTGCGTCTGAGGTGGACTTTCCCTCCAGCAGAAGCCCTGTAACCGGGCTGCTGTCGCTCCGTGGGAGTCCTCCCATCCTTGAGGGACAGTGAGCATGTGGAACCCTATAGGGGTTTATGTTACTGTAGAGCTAAGGCCTTGGGCTAATGTGATAAGTTCCCAGAGGAGGCAAAGCCTGGCCTTGGCTGGGCCTCACACCCCGTGCTCCCTCTACCCTGTCATACACACGCTGAGGCTGGGCCTCACACCTGTGCTCCCTCTACCCTGTCATACACACGCTAAGGCTGGGCCTCACACCCTGTCATACACACGCTGAGGCTGGGCCTCACACCCTGACATACACACGCTGAGGCTGGGCCTCACACCCTGACATACACACGCTGAGGCTGGGCCTCACACCCTGTCATACACACGCTGAGGCTGGGCCTCACACCCTGACATACACACGCTGAGGCTGGGCCTCACACCCTGTCATACACACGCTGAGGCTGGGCCTCACACCCTGTCATACACACGCTGAGGCTGGGCCTCCTCAGCTTCCTAGACCCTGGCAGGCTCCTTCCTGTTGCTTAGCCTTCCAGTCCTCAGAGTCAGCAAACACATTTTCATGTGACCTGGCGCTCATCTGAGGAACAGGGTGGTGGTCTAGGCTGAAATGGAGGACCAGACACAAAGGGAGAGCTGCTCTGGGACCGCTGTTCCGTCTTTCCTTGGCTGCACTGTCTCTTCAGAGCTGTTCTAGGCTAGAGTTTAGGATGCTCTTTGTTCACCCACAGTGCTTCAGTGAGTGAGGTGTGTAGTGAGAACCTACGGGTGAAACCATGGCTCCCTCGGTCTCTCCGTCTCTGCTGTGGCTCCACACATTTTCTAGGCCTGTCTCACACTCAGACACAGCCAGGCTAAGCCCAGGGCTCAACTCCAGCATCTAGTGATGGGCAAGAAACAGCCCTAAGCCCGAGTCCCCCACCCACTCAGGCCAGGCACACTCGTGGAACATGGCTGTGTCATTAATGCTGGCCCAGTACCCAGTATAGTTAAGAGAACTTTTCTAGTGGCTTAAAGGCTACATACCAAAGATGGTTGCTTCTGCCTCCTGGGAATGGAGTGCACCCCAAGAGTGGACGTGTTAATGCATGTAAGCCAAAGAGCTTGTCAGTGTTTCCTGAAATTTGGAGGCTGAAGAGTGGCAAGGAAGTGGTAGAAAGAAAGGAGAAGTATTGGTTGGTTTTTTTTTTTTTAATATGTATTTATTTATTTATTTACTTATTATGTATACAGTGCTCTGCCTGCATGGCAGAAGAGGGCATTAGATCACATTATACATGGCTGTGAGTCACCATGCGGTTGCTGGGAATTGAACTCAGGACCTCTGGAAGAACAGTCAGTGCTCTTAACCTCTGAGCCGTCTCTCCAGCCCGTATTGGTTTTTAAAACAATGATATAATAGAAAGATGAGGAGGATTCAGAAGGCACAACACCAGAAAACACCTCCATACCAAGCCTTTGGTGTGTTCAGTGCCTGCTGCCTCACCCTCAGTCTCCTCAGCCTTGGGCCTTAGAGTCCTGCCTGCCCTGCATGCAGCAGCTGGCCCGAGGAGAAGAGCAGTGCTGCTTTGGCCTTCGTGTCCTTGAAAACAGGAAACACTTTAGACCCACCCCCTTATGCAATCCTCAAGGGCGAAGTCACTTTCCCTGCTCCCTTAAACATGTGTTTGTGTAACCTGGTTGCCCAGGGCACCTTAGCCCCTTGTGAAACCCAGCTTCCTGCTCTTCTTCTACACCTAGTCTCCTCAGAGTGTGAAGGGTGGCGCTAAAATCTCCATAGGCTACAGAAGCAGAGGTCACCTTGTACCTCACTGACTCAAGCATGTACTTGAAAGGCCCCCTGGAGAATAGTAGGGTGGGAAAGGGCCTGCTCAGGAGCAGAGGCCAGGAGTGGCTACTCTCAGGAGCCTGTTCCTCAGGTGAGGAGGAATGAGGAACCCTAGAAGTCGCTGTGTTGGGAAGACACGTTCATGAGAGAAACCAGAGCCCTGAGTGGCTCCACCCCTGGGGAGCAGAGGCCTGGTTCACAACACGCAGATCACTTGCACTGCTTACCTGCGTTAAGACTATGTATGGAGCCGGGCGTGGTGGCGCATGCCTGTAATCCCAGCACTCAGGAGGCAGAGGCAGACGGATCTCTGTGAGTTCGAGGCCAACCTGGTCTACAAAGCAAGTCCTGGACAGCCAGGCTACACAGAGAAACCCTGTCTCAAAAAAACAAACAAACAAACAAACAAAAAAGACTCTGTATGGAAGGTCAGCGTGGTGGCACACGCCTTTAACCTCTGAGGTGTAGGCCAGCCTGTTCTACAGAGCAAGTTCCAAGACAACCAGGTTACACAGAGAAACCTTGTTTTGTAAAACAAAAATCAAGCAAACAGTGTTAATCAACGTATCATGTACATAATTCAGGTGTGTTTTCCTGTGTAGTTTTAGAGCTGGCAATAGAAAAGGCACGCAGACAGACCATGGTAGGGCGGCCGAGCCTGACTCCCCGTGTGCGTCCAGGGACGCAGACAGACCATGGTAGAGCAGCTGAGCCTGACTCCCCGTGTGCGTCCAGGGTCGCAGACAGACCATGGTAGGGCAGCTGAGCCTGACTCCCCGTGTGCGTCCAGGGTCGCAGACAGACCATGGTAGGGCGGCCGAGCCTGACTCTCCGTGTGCGTCCATGTTGGCCCTCCTTTTCCTGCCTGGCCTTCCTGCTCCTACAGGTTGTGGGACGCGGCTAGCATTTCTGAGCAGTGCCTGTTGGCAACATGCCTGCTCAGGAGGCCTTTGACGTGACGAGGAAGAGCAAGGGTCGAGAACAGTGTGTAGCCTCTGCTCGTCTGAGCCCAGCTGATAGGAGCCCACCAGGTTGACTAAAGTAGCCCAGGAGTCCACAATCAGCCACGCTACTACAGTGCGGGCCCTACAGCTTGGAAAAGGACACTCCATCTCTGCTGGTGTTTGGGAGCTTCTAAAACTTCTGCCAGCTCTTCCCCCTCAGTATCCTGCCCTGCAGTAACATTGCCTAAAATTACCTCACTGGCCGCCTCAGGCAACCCAGTTTTAAGTTTCATGAGGCTTCAGAATAGCCTCCTACCTGGGCCAGAGTGAGCCTGGGAACAAATGATTTGACCCTGGAGGTCCCGACTCTGCCTTCCAGACTTCCTGCAGTACAAACTCAGTGCAACTAGTGCTGGTGCCCAGAGGTGTGGCACTGACGCCATGGCACTGGTGTCCCCCCAGGTCACCCCAGCCCCTGCTGGTGGGTACTTGTCCAGTAGTTGTGTTGAGGCTGTGCATGCTGACGATTCCCTGCTGAAGGTCTGAATTCTGGTCGTTTCAGTGTCTGTAAGCGGTGCATTCGCAAGATGGACCATCACTGTCCTTGGGTCAACAACTGTGTCGGGGAGAACAACCAGAAGTACTTTGTCCTGTTTACAGTAAGTCGGCTTCTGAGTTCCGCCCCACCTCCATGAGGCAGGGGAGCGCCTTCCTTTGGGAGCTCTCAGCACTCTGAGCAGTCTTCATTGCTGCTGAGAAGGCTGCCTGCCCGCACGCCCCTCTCTCTGCCTCCACTCTGCATCTCTGGCACAGCACGTAGAGACTAGCTGGGGGCAAGAGCTGCGTTCTGGCTCACCTGAGCGCCTGGCCCATGCAGTTAAGGAGGGCGGCACGGCTGGTAGGTGGGCAGCAGTTGGCACTTGGAAGCACAGCACATCTGTGTGCCTCACACAGCCCAGGCCACGCCTGTGTTCAGGCTGCGCTTCTGTCCTGCTTCTACATATTCCTAGAGAGTGGCTGGTGACAGGAAGTGGGGGGGTCTGTGAGCTGGAGGAGTCCTGCCTGGGGCCTGCTCCGTAGCCTGCTCAAGGAGACTCAGAGTTAGGGGCTTCTCCCAACAATGGCTCAGCGCTGCTTTCCCGTTTCAGATGTACATAGCTCTCATTTCCTTGCACGCCCTCATCATGGTGGGATTCCACTTCCTGCATTGCTTTGAAGAAGACTGGACAAGTAAGTATTGCTGGGTTCCTCTTCCTGCTGTGGAGAGGGAGGCGGAGGACTAAGTTGCAGGGGCCTCTATTCCCTCTGCAGTGCCAGCTCAGACTCGTTTTATTAGATAATCCGAAACCCCACAGACTGATCAGGTCCTAAGAGGCACAAGTCTTTTTCATGACACCTGTCAGTTTAGACATGTGACATAGTAAGTAGGGCTGGACCAGACTGAGCATGTCCCAGGAGAGAACAGGCCCCAAGTGAGCAGAGGCCAGGATCCTGAGGCGGGCAAGGGGAGAGAGCTCTGCGTCTCGGTCTGGGAGGTACTTGTTTTACTCTTTTCACCACTGCAGGCAGAACCAGGGCTACAGCAGGCAAGCTGTCATCCCCTACGCAGCACCTGTCTCTAAACGGGGCACCGTAATCAAGACCCCAGTCTCCCAGAGATCCATGCTAACTTTTTGCATAGGGCATAGAGGGTTTTTAACTTCATTTTTGTATAATAATTATTTTCAGATTCCTTGTCTTGATGTAATGCTTAGATTAAGACTCCCTGCTTCTCGAGTGTTCCACTTAAATGCAGATTTAAAATTGGGAGAAATAGGTGGGAGAGGAAAAGCAATAAACAGCCACAGGGTGGGCTAGACCCTCACACTCAGAGGCTGCAGCCACAGGGTGGGCTAGACCCTCACACTCAGAGGCTGCAGCCACAGGGTGGGCTAGACCCTCACACTCAGAGGCTGCAGCCACAGGGTGGGCTAGACCTTCACACTCAGAGGCTGCAGCCACAGGGTGGGCTAGACCCTCACACTCAGAGGCTGCAGCCACAGGGTGGGCTAGATATTCATGCTCAGAGGCTACAAGGTAGATGTGCCAGCCAGGAACCCCTTTCCAGTGCTGCCATTGGCGAGTGCTCTCTTCCTTTTACCGTCTTCACTCTTTTGCCCTCGGTGGCAACCACAGCTGCGAGGAGGGGAGAGACAAGCAGGGAAGCGTCTGCACAGCTGTGTGAGCTGCAGCAGCCAGTGCTTGCAGGCGAGTGTTCTGAAAGGACATGTGTTCCTCTCGGCCCTGGCAATCCAGGTCAATTCTGGTGTAGCCTTGGCAACTTGATACAGGATGTCCCATGAGGTCACCTTATCATCACAGCTGTCCCTCCTGTGTCAGGCCCACTGGGCAGTAATAGAAGTGACTATCTCTGCTTTGTGGTGGTGCCCACAGGCCTGGTAGAACCCAGTAGGAGCCAGGCAATGTGCAGAGGGCTTTTTGAGCATTGCTTTGTTCAGGCCCTACAAGCCCCGGGATGGGAGAACGTTCCGCATTTATAGATGACAAATGCTGGGGTCAGAGAGGAGCGTAAGGAGGGTCTGCAGCTCAGCCTTGGCGTCAAGCAGGCATTCAAACCTTGTCCATTGCTTCCAATGCCTGGTCCTCCCAGCCAGGCTCCCGGTGCAGTGCAGTCCCGAGGCAGTGAGGCTGAGAAGGCAGTCCCCAGAGTTGGGACCTGAAAACTGCCATGAGCAACAGTGAATGTCATCCTTGGGTGGCTCTGACTCAGCTGTTGAGCCTGTGATAGACCCATATAACTGTGCCGCAGGACAGGTGCTTTGAGCTATTATTCAAAGACTGGAGGGGAGTGGAGAGCCTCCCTGGCCTAGTGGCAGGGCAGCAGAGAAGGGTGTGGCCTCCACACACACCACAGCACACAGGTGACATGAGCTATGCAGCGGTTCTCTCTTGTCGTTCTTACTCATCCCCTGTATTGAAGGGAGAGCAGATGTCAGGGTGCCCGAGCCACTGGCCAGAGCCTGACTGAACGAGAGAGCAGATGTCAGGGTGCCCGCGCCGCTGGCCAGAGCCTGACTGAACAGGAGAGCAGATGTCAGGGTGCCCATGCCGCTGGCGAGAGCCTGACTGAACGGCTGCCTGGAGCCTGCAGCAGGGTTAGCGGGAGAGATGGGTGTCAGGTAAGGAAAGGGGCAACTCAGTTCCGTGTGGAAGAGATGGGAAAGGCAGGTTAGAGCAGAATGTTAGGGCGATCCTCGTTAGAGCTCATGACCAGGCTCTTGTCCCTGACCCGTGTCTGTCAGACTTGGGAGCCTTCCTCCTTCCTCACGCAGGGCCAGGCGGTGGCCTGACTGTAGTAGCTATAGCCAACTCCTCAGGCTGGTGGCCGCTAAGAGCAAGGTCTGCCCGCGGGCATCAGGCACGCCAGTGCTACAGATACACATAAGCATAAAAGAGAGAATTCACATGGAGGAGCAAGTTCCAGGGAAGCAGAGGGGAAGGCATTTCGGATGAGGCACTCCGTACCAGCCTTCCCATCACACACTCGGTGATTGGAGCTGAGGAAGCAGGCCGGACCTGCACAGACCAAACCAAGAGGCCTGCAGCACATCACCAGACAGCGCATGTATGGCCAGCTTCCCCTCCCCGTTCACACACTGTCTCCCTCAGCACCGTAGAGCACTGGGTATTTGAGTTAGACTTTGTTCAGACAGAGGAGTCCACTGCTTAGAAACCACACTTGTAGTCACAGCTTTACAAAGTCAGGGTGAGCGAGTGCTTGGAACCACCCCACCGTGGACAGAAGAGTAAAAGCTCTAGTGAGAGACTTGATGTCTCTGGCAGAAGGGGCATGGCCACACACTGCTCAGGCCACTCCTTGGCACATAGTCAGCTTTCAAGTCCCCAAGCTCCCAGGTACCCCTGTGACCCCACCCTAGATTCTCACCTGGAACCCAAAGGAAGCATGGAGTGGCATGGGTTGGGGACACCTGTCCAGGAAAGATCTGGCCAGGCTACTTGCATCTCTCCTCTGTGCTCTCTAAGAGAGGCAGGGTCTCCTGAGGTGTCACAAGCTACTGCATGGCCTGGGCAGACAGCGCTGAGGCGCAGGGTTAGGGAGGAGGACTCCAGCTGGACCAGTCCCCTGGACATCTTGGGGGAGTAGGAGGAAGGCAGGGTGGGCGCTTGTTGGGGTGGAGCAGGGAGCCATGCAGCCCGGACAAGCCCTGTGTTGCTTTCCTTGCAGAGTGCAGTTCTTTCTCACCACCTACCACGGTCATCCTGCTCATCCTGCTGTGCTTTGAGGCGCTGCTCTTCCTCATCTTTACATCAGTGATGTTTGGGACTCAAGTACACTCCATCTGCACAGATGAGACGGTGAGCAGGGTGCCTACCTCCTCTAACCTAGTCGTCAGGGTACAGGGCACAGTGCCTTCTGTTCCGACGACCTTGGTCATGCTTGTGCACGGCTGGTCACAAGGGAGTAGCCCTGCCTGCAGCCTTAACCAGAAGGTTACCTTTAACACAATTTCTTCTATATTACAATTCGGCCAGGCTCTTGTCCTTCTCAGCAAGGCTTCTAGACATGAGCTTCTAGAACTGGTGTCACGACTGGATCCAGGAGACAGATCTGCCTTGAGCTTCCAGGGCAGCACATTCTGGTCCTTGCCCATCGCATCCTCTGTCCCTCTCCCCCACTTACCTCATGTCCTACAGCTAACCTCTGGCCTCAAGGAGATATCAGGAGCCTTGAGGTGGTTGTGATGTAGTTTCTTGATTTCTGTGCTTTGGGTTCTAGAAGATAGGTAGGCAGCACTTTGCCCCGAATATGCTAAGGAATCATGGGAACCTGGCTCCAACCTCCTCTTCAACCTCTTGCTTCCTCCCGGCTCTCTGAGTGCTGCCCACCAGCTCCCCAGATAGATGCTCCGCTGTGGTCTAGGGCAGTGCTCCTCCAGGACCATCACTAGAGGGAGGGCCGCTTCTTCTGTGCCTTCAGGTGCTCCTCCTGCTCTGTGGGCCTAAACGCAGACAGGGCACAGAGCTGCCCATGTGCCATTGTGCTCTAAGGCGGCTCCTGGTGCTTTTGACGTTAGGTCTTTTAGCCAGTGTGCTTAATTTATAAGCACTCGTGTCATTGCAAAGGTCTGGTAAACATAGTGGCTTTGGTGTATATTCAGCCATATATCCAATTGGTAAGTGGGACCAGCTGCCCCACAGAAGCCCTTTAGGGAACCCAGATGTGACTGTCGTGCCTTGCTCATTTGGGGAGCACTTCGAGATTGCCCAGAGCATGTTCAGGGGCCAAGGATAAACTGACAGTCTGGGCCTAGTTGTTCTTCTGAATCAAAACTGTCCCTAAAGAGAATTGTGTTGCCTGTGGCTCGTGGGGAGAGCAACGGCTTCCTTTACTGATGTCCTCCTGGGTTCCTAGACCACGAGACAAACATGAGCTGCCCTGCCCCCTTCACGGCAGAGACTCATAGCAGGCAGGCAGCCCTGCTCTCTGCTGCTCTGGAAGGTCAGCAGCTCTGTTTGAAGCGGGAAAGGAAACTTTCTTCCTAGCCCCTGTTTTGTTTTGTTTTGTTGTTTGTTTTTTGTTTTTCCCTGAGATTGACAGGGAAAGTGGCACAGGCCTTGAGAACGGCCTTGGCCCCCATGCTCCTCCTGAAGCAGCTCTGGAGACCACCCTTACCCCTCACGTGACCAAGGCTGCTCTCCCTCTAACCTGCTGCACTAATTCCCTCTGCCTCTTGTGGTGATTCCTCCCCTCACCAACTGCCTCTCGCTGTCTGCCCACCGTCTCCCTGTGTGTCTCCTCAGCCTGCCCAGCGGCTGCTTCTCCATCCTCTGGGCTGGGTAGACAGTGCCAGAGCAGTCATATCAGCTTTTTTTTTCTTTTTCTTTCTTTCTTTTTTTTTTTTTTTTTTTTTTTTTTTTTTTTTTTGTCTGCAAAGTGGTCATTGTAGCTGCAGCTCTCCTGTGCATCTTTCCCACACCAACGGCCACCACTGGTTGTCAGAATTTCAAGCTCCTGCTTTGTCCTTCGCATACACGGGTGCCTCGGAGCACTTCCTGACCCATCAGGGATTCAGGACTGGACGGTGTCAGTCTTGTTGGCACAGTGGCGCGGCTGCCGGCTGAGAGCTCGTTGTCCCTCCTCAGGGCCTTGTAAACGGGTGCCCACCAGAAGCCACTTTCAGTGACACTTCTGAGAGGCGGAAGAAAGGTGCAGTCTTGTAGGTAGCTTTACTGCTTTGAAAAAGAAGTGTTCCCTCTGGTCACCTGAGGCATGTGCACACCCCTCCCAGAACTCCAGCAGTGGAGTGTTGACTGAAAGTGTGATTGTTCTTGTTTTCAGGGAATAGAACAATTGAAAAAGGAAGAGAGAAGATGGGCTAAAAAGACAAAGTGGATGAACATGAAAGCTGTCTTTGGCCACCCTTTCTCTCTGGGCTGGGCCAGCCCCTTTGCCACACCAGACCAAGGGAAGGCAGACCCGTACCAGTATGTGGTCTGAAGGCCCCCTGCCCAGCATTGCCACTGAGACCACATCACGGCACCGTCCCAGCCGCTCTCGTGAATGTTTAGGCCAAAAGCAAACAAAGTGACTACTCTTAAAACTTTTTTATGTCTTCAGAAAAATGGCTGAGCATTGCAGAGAAAAAAAAAAGTCCTCATGTTTTATTTTTTAAAAAGAAAAATCATCCTTTCAATTTTTTGATGACTGAAGCTGCTCTTTTTCCTTTTAAAATCACTTCTCTGGCCTCTGTTTCCTCTCTGCTGTCTGTCAGCATGACTAACGTTGAGGGTGCTGCCCAGGCCCTGCCCCTTCTACTAATTGAATGCCCTGATGCTGTGCGTGGATGAGCCGGCCCAGTAGGAAAGCTGGGGTGGGGGGGCCTGACCGCCTCTTGCCCACAAGGCAGCACTGACACGCACAGGACTCAGAACCTCATCGAAGATGATGCTGACCCCCTGAGGCCTAAGAATGGCAAGAGTGGGGCTGGAGCCTTCATAAAGGCCTCGGTGCGGTGGCCTCCGGCCCAAGTGGACAGACACAGTTGGCCTCATTCTCAAAATTGATTGCCAGCCTTGCACTTGACGGGCATGAGTGCACAGACTGACTTGGGGGAGGTGGAGGAGGTTAGGCCCTTTGTACTCTGAATCAGCAATTATGCCCTGGCTTTGGGAGACTTTGGAGGAGAGATGCTTTCCAGCTCAGAAATGCCTTATACAATCACAAGAGGAAACACAGTTTCAGGCAAGCTACAACTACTTCCTACCCCAGTTCCCACCCTTTCCCAGCAAGATGTCAGTCCAGCTGTGTTCAGTCTGAGGGAAGCAGACAAACACCTATCAGGATCATCTTATTTTTAAGTTGTGTCATGGGCACATACTTTCTGGACTGTAAAGTCCTCCAGATGTGCACTGACCTATGTCCCACCTGTGTTTAGCCTGGGCGATGGCTGTGGTGTTAGGCAACGTTCTTAGAGTTGCCAGGTAGCCTCCCACCCACTCACCTGCTTCTCAGCCATTCACACAGACTGGCTTTCCCCTCGGTAGGTACTGACTGTGCAGTCTCACAGGAAAGAGCTGGTCTGGAGCTGGGGAAGGACCAGGGGATGTAGCAGGTGCTGAGAGAAGACCACTCTGGAACACTACAGCCCGTGTGGACCCTGAGCACCGTGAAGTCCTCCACACCAGTGGATTTTAGACAGTCACCACAAATATCCCCTTTTTAGCCTTTGCTTGGGGTTGGGGGTGGGGATAGGGTTTCCACTCTAGTTCTGGGTAGGAAGGAAGTTAATGAAGCCCGTGGTGTCCTCAGAAGTTGGGGACGTTCCGCCTCTTTCCAACTGTCAGTGCTTCCACATGGCAACAATGCAATAAACCTTTCCAAACCTCTGCTTCTGCTCCGCTCTCTCCGCAGGGCCTGTGCAGAAGGGCAGCCGGTGTTAGGCTGCAGTCAATGTGTGTGCGTTGGTGGGGAGGGTGCTCTCTGGCTCCAGCAGGTCAGTCTCTGGAGTCTAGGGCCAGAGCCTGCCCAGCAAGAGCAAAGCTGAGCCATGAGGAAGCCCAGAGCCTCCATCCATGGGGCTAGAATGGTGGTCTCGAGTGAGGAGAGATGAACAACCTGGGTGCTTAACTGGGGACTCGGTCACCTTCCCTCCTCAGTTGGCTTTGGCTTTCCTCTGCTGTGCTGTTTAAGCTGAGATCCCCACCCCCCCCCCCTCTCTCTGTGTGATTTTACACATCATTTTATATATACATGTATGGGCTATTTTAGATCAAGTTCATAGCCTTTGTTCTCCAGGTGCCTTTTAAATTTCATTTATAGTTCTTTGTATATTTGAAGGAGGTGTGACCTGTTGCAGGTTCAACAGGGTCTAACTTTGCTCTAATACTTAGGATAGACAGCAGGCGGCAGCAGGCAACACTGCAGCTACGGTTTCTTTTTCACTCTGTCTCCCTCCCTCCCTCTCTCCTTCTCTCTCTCTCTCTCTCTCTCTCTCTACACACACACACACACACACACACACACACACACACACACTTTTTCCCTCAAGGAAATAACCTTTTTTTTTTAAGTGGCATTCTGTGAGTGGCTCATGGCTTACCCCCATGAACTTTCTAAAGAACACAGTAGATGGTGCTACAGGAATTTGAATCCTGAAACTAAAGCTCACCCTCTAAACAGGCTTGCTTCAGGTCCCATCTGAGCTGGCCTCTGTATTATTAGAAGCTAAAGGCTGCAAAGTGGATGTTGTTAGTGCTGTAGTCCGAGGGACTCAGGGCAGACTACCCCAGGGTGGCCTGTGCATGTCCATTTCATTTTCTCTGAGAACACAGCGACCAAAGGTGTCAACAAGTGGTTGTGCCTATCCGCTGGGGTTCTCTGTGCCTTCAGATGGGGTGAGGTCCTTTCTCGTGCCCCTCTCTGGGAACTGAGCCTTTGCGCCCATCTTTCAGAACGAGAACATTGCAGAGTAGACATGAAGAAGCCGTGGCCAGCGGGCGGGGTACCCCACGTTCTTGTCCACTTCTTGGTGTAACATCTGCATATTTACGTGGTCTTGGTGACATGTATACAGGGTACACCAAAGTAGAAATGTGTGTGCCTGGCCTTCCCTTGATGCCATCTTACTCTGGTAACACTTGGACCTTACAAGAGGTAAAGGGCCTTTGCTCATCCCAGCTCAGCCACTTCGCATCCTGATGAGAAACCTTCTGAATCAGGCAAACTAGCAAGTGCTTACTGAGGAAAGTCACGCAGGGCTGCCATCACAGACACCCGCTCAGGCGCGTGGCCTTGGGCTCTGCAAGCTGGCCTCATTCGTTTTTAGTTTTTCTTCTTTCAAAACAAAGCACACCGGCTTCAAAGGGTGAACTAGCCCAGGGACACAGGTGGTTCCAGGCTAGGAGGGCCACCTTGTTTGTGCCGTGCTAAGGATCAAGCTCAGGGCCTCAGTGTGCAGGGATGAGGCTTTACCCATCCCGTGCACCCATCACTTCACCTGCTGCTGCTGCTGCCCAGTTCCTGGCATGTGGTGTCTGAGCCCAGCAGGTGCCCACACTGATCAGCCACTGACGCTTCCTCCCACCTGGGATGTATAAACGCCTCTGACCGTGCTTGCGCGTGGCCTTCAAGCCTGTCTTTCCTAGCGCCACCTTTGCTGAAGAACCAGCGAGAGAGGGTTAAGCCAAGGAAGCCACCTTCCAGTGAGGAGCACCCATGCTCTCCAGCCATGGCGGAGTCCTGCTCGTCCTTTCCCGCCATGGCTTCGTCTCTCACAGGCCTGGCTCTATCTGAAGCCAAGCATGGAGTGCCCACTCTCATGTCTGCTGTAAGCATCGGCTAGAATGCGAAAGGTAGAGCCGTGTGGAGTTTGACGCTGTGTATGCAGCAGCTGTGCTGGAGCTGGGCTTTTCCAGGTGAGGTGACAGATGTGAGACAGGGTCTCTGTGTAACTCTGGCAGCCTAGAATCTAGAGATAGCACCTGCCTCTGCCTCCTGAGTGCTGGGATTAAAGAGATGCACGACAGTGCCCCGAAAGACAACAACATTTCCTGCTGAGTGCTCTTTCAGAGTGTTGCGTGCCATGGCCTACAGTGAAGGGCGTGAAGCTGCTGCGGGAGAGAGTGGCGTCCTCTGACCGGCTCCACAGAGCCTGCCGTGGCAGGGCCGGCCGACTCTGCTCCTGCTCCCGGGGTTCTTACTCCAGGGGTTTCAAAAGCCATGAACACGCGCCTGGGTCTCTGCCTCCCTTGGGCGTCTTAGGTCTCATGCATGCATTCTGGAGTGTTGGGGACACGCCACAGGTCGCAACAGTTCCAAGGGGGGGGGGGGTCGCGTGCACACTGCTCCCCTGTGGGAGTGCGCACCGCTGTTCCCCTGTGGTACGACGTGAGTCACTGGATGGCCCAGGGTCATGCACAGCTGCCACCTCCACTTCTCGTGGCCACATACTGTTCTGCTTTACAAAATGATTTGCTTAATCTGCATTACTGCACTTTCCAGTTCTCAACTTTTCACTATAATTCAGTGTCGAGTTTGTAGTGCAAAATCTGTGTCCTGGATTGTTTTTTATTTGTTTTTATGTTTGTTTAACTTTTCATTGTGAAATATTTTCAGACTTATAAAAACTAGCAAAATTGTGTATTTTCCACATGGCATTCAGTGTTACCAAAGATAAACATCTTAAAGTGACAACAACAAATTCCTTTCTCTTTTAAGAAAATAATTTAGAAAGAAAAAGTGAAGCCGGGCGGTGGTGGTGCACGCCTTTAATCCCAGCACTCGGGAGGCAGAGGCAGGCGGATCGCTGTGAGTTTGAGGCCAGCCTGGTCTACAAAGCGAGTCCAGGACAGCCAAGGCTACACAGAGAAACCCTGTCTCGAAAAACCAAAAAAAAAAAAAAAAACAAAGAAAGCAAGAAAAAGTGGGGGAAGGACTTGGAGTCTGCGTGGTGGCACAGACCTGCAGTCCTGGCTATTCAGGAAGCCGAGGTGGGACGGTCACTTGAGCATCAGAGTCTGAGGCAGCCTGAACAGTGCAGCAGGGTGAAACCCATTTTCTCTTTAAAAACAAAACTTGTGAGACTTACCTCCTGCCCTCCACCTCAGGAGCTCTCCAGAGGTTCCCCTGCCTGCCCTTTTGGTTTGTCTGCCACGTTTGCTAGTTTGTCTCTTTACCTCACTCCATTTCTACCAGTTCCTCAGTCTTAAATTTGACAGGACCTAGATTTTTTTAGTTGAGGATAAATTCATATAATGTAATGCAAATCATTTAAGTGTATAGTTGGTTCTGAGGCATTTATCAAACTCAGAATAAACCACTTCTGTCTGGTTCCAAAATAGTTCCACCGCGGAGCGTGGCCCTGTGAAGCCTGCAGGTCAGGGCGTCTGTCCTTGGCTTAGGCTGTAGTTTTCGGCAGGAGTGACACTGGTGTGTTACACATGTGGCCCACTGTAATTGGGAACACTTGCTCACCCACTTCAATCTTGGCTGTTCTGACTCTGGCCGTTGCGTTAAGTCCGTTCCTGTGACACTGCGCTGCTGTAAAGTGGCTTTTGTCTCCTTTGGCGATTGATGTCTTATGAAGAGAGGACATGGGGTGAGATTGTTTCTGTTGTTTGCTTTTTGTCTTTGTATGTTTGTTTTGTTAAAGGCAAGTTCTCTATCTCTGTCAGTCCTGGAACTCACAGAGATCCACCTGCCTCTGCCTCCAAGTGCTAGGATCAAAGGCTTGCGCCACCACCGCTCAGCTGAGATAAGGTTCTTTGACTGGCAGCTTTTGCGGAAGTCAGGAGACTTATACCCCGCAGTTGTTCTGGGACAAGCGCTGCAGCATCGCTGTAGGATGTGGGTGCCGTCGCGGCAGTACAAAAGGGATGTGCGAGTGACCAGAGGACACCCCAGGAAGAGAAAATGTAGAGCCAGCAACATAGAGGTCTTCCTTGGGGGAAGAGGGTCTTGAGTCCTGGTGGAGCACACCAGCATCTGTCTGGGAAACTCAGTAGAATCCACTGGCTTCCAGAGGAAGTGGAGAAAACCGAGGCCACGCTGGGGCTCAGGACTCTGTGAGGAGGTTACGGGTCTGGAGCTCTAGTCTGGTGGGATCTGTAACAGCTGTGGGCTTTTTCTACTCATCTCCCTCTTTCTGTGGCCTGGTGGCCGAGTCACAGCCAGCATCCACAGCAGGTGAGTGGTCAGTGTGGGAGAAGCCCCGGAGAATATCCATGCATGAACAGGCCTGTTGCCACGCCTCACATCTCCGCCGCGGCCTGGTGCCCGCAGCATGTGGCCTCTGCCGCTTCCCCCGCATGTCTGTGCCCTGTGCTGTGTCATCAGCCCTCAGCTTTCCCCACGCCAAGCTTGCTGGTCCTACTGTGGGCAAGAGTCTAGCCCATGCCTCCAGGAGCCAAGATATCCTTAGCCATTGGGTATCTGGTCCTGGCCTAGGAGGTAGGGTCTGGGGCTGAGGGGGTGACAGGCGGCTCCAGTGCTGGGCCTGCTTGGTGTGCTTGTCTGTACCCTGCCCTGCAGTCCTAAGGCCTGGGCCACGCCGAGCTTCCTGTCCCCTGCTCCGCCAAGGCAAAGCGCGTGTTCTGTGGTGTAGGTCATGGCATCTGACCTTCTGCCCCGTTCTCCTTCAGGGCATTGAACGCCTCCAACGAAAGAAACAGCCCAGGGAGCACTCGGGCAGCTGGAAGTCCGTCCAGGAGGCTTTTGGTGGGGACTTTTCCCTGAACTGGTTCAACCCTTTCACCGGACCTTGTCAACCAGAGACACCCATTGACAAGGGCTTGGTCCGGCAAGTGTCATCTCTGTCAGACGTGGACAACATGGAGACAACTGAGAGCCCATTGGAGGACACAAGAGACAGGGATTCTGTGGAGGTGCTGGATGAATAGAGGCCCTAGAGAGCAGGGCAGCAACGGGGCCGCTGGCTTGTGTACTCCCAGCTCCCTCAGGCCTCCGCTTCCTTGGTGTTAACAACTGCTGACCAACCCTTTCTCCACATAGGACGCGGGTGGTGAGGGCAGAGAGGAGATTAGGGACCGTCTAAGTTCCTCTTAGCAGGGTGTGCCAAAAGGGATGGCCAGGAACAATTGTCCAGGCCGGGGAAGGCCGCCTAGGCTCTACCCAGCAGGGGAAATGGTAGCCAGTGCATCCTGGGGCAAAGAAGGCCTCTTCATCAGTCACTCCCAGGGACGGCTCCTTGACTGGCTGGCTGTGGAAATCAGGACAAAGGAGGGGGCTACCGAGCCTGCCTTCACGGCTTGGGCTTGGCTGACAGAGCACACCGTGCGCCTGCATGCATTTGTATACGTGCAGAGCCTGCCCGCGTGGGCATGACCTGAGACAGCAGTGGCGCCAGACCCTCTGTGGCCACAGTTCGCATTCCCAGAAGAGCTGGGGGAGGACACACATTGAGCTCCTGGACAAAGTCTAGTCAGACATTGGGACAGGCACAACCAGAGATGGCTGTCTTTGGGTTTTAGAGCAGCTCCCAAGATGGTGCCTTACAGAAACCTGCATGCCTAGACCTGGCGGCATGCCTTCATTCCCAACACTTGGGGCGGAGAGCCAGACTTCTACAGCCTGGTCTACACAGTTCCAGGCCACATCATGAAACCCTGTCTTAACAAAGGAGAGCCGCATTGTGCCCAGGACATGCAGACTGCTGGGCCAGGAAGACCCCAGAGGGTAGACCGCCACACAGAGTGGCAGCAGGACACTACCACTAACAGATGCAGCCTACCCCGCCCCCCACCGCAGGCAGGGGTTTCCTCACAGCAGGTCTGCTTCCACATTTATTAACACTAATATGAGGAGCACAAGGTGGCCCTAATGCTGGCACTATTTGGAGGGAGCTGTCCTCTGGCTGCGGGGGCCTCACAGACCTGCAAGGCCTGTGTGCTCAACCTTATGCCAGGGAGAGCAGCTGCAAGGGCTGTGTGCTCAACCTTATGCCAGGGAGAGCAGCTGCAAGGGCTGTGTGCTCAACCTTATGCCAGGGAGAGCAGCTGCAAGGGCTGTGTGCTCAACCTTATGCCAGGGAGAGCGGCTGCAAGGGCTGTGTGCTCAACCTTATGCCAGGGAGAGCGGCTGCAAGGGCTGTGTGCTCAACCATATGCCAGGGAGAGCGGCTGCAAGGCCTGTGTGCTCAACCTTATGCCAGGGAGAGCGGCTGCAAGGGCTGTGTGCTCAACCATATGCCAGGGAGAGCAGCTGCAAGGCCTGTGTGCTCAACCTTATGCCAGGGAGAGCGGCTGCAAGGGCTGTGTGCTCAACCTTATGCCAGGGGGAGCGACTGCAAGGGCTGTGTGCTCAACCTTATGCCAGGGAGAGCAGCTGCAAGGGCTGTGTGCTCAACCATATGCCAGGGAGAGCAGCTGCAAGGCCTGTGTGCTCAACCTTATGCCAGGGAGAGCGGCTGCAAGGGCTGTGTGCTCAACCTTATGCCAGGGGGAGCGACTGCAAGGGCTGTGTGCTCAACCTTATGCCAGGGAGAGCGGCTGCAAGGGCTGTGTGCTCAACCTTATGCCAGGGAGAGCGGGGCTCCAAGGAGCAGCAGTTGAAAGCAGGAAGGAGCCTTTGTAGTCAGGATCCGTGTCAGCTCAGGCCCTCAAGAATGTCCTTGCACGCTGGGGCTGAAACTAGTCTTACTTTGGGGCCCACTTGACCAGCAGCTGCGGTACCTCCCAGCCCCGACGCCGTGTTTCCAGTGTTTCCCCTGGGAAGGTTGAGGTGGGCAGGCTTAGAACTCCTCCTCCCTCCTCAGCAAACCCATCACCATGTCGGGCTTTAGCCGCACCTCTCCTAAGTCCAGGAGGGCTGGACCGCCAGGGTCCTGTAGGTAGCACTCTGTCTAGCCCTGAACCACGTGCCTTCACACCAGGACGCAGTGGCCTTCTCTCCATGGTGACTGCTGACGTTGCTCGGCACTGCAGCTGACAGGAGCAGGCCACTGTTTCTGCGAGGGAGGCCACTCACATGCCTGCCTCTTGCTTTGAATAAAAATTCCTTGGTCTACCTCTGTGGCTAAGAGGCACCTATTTTCCGTAGATCCTACTCCAAAGCCCTGGACAGCATCCTTCTTCCGGTCCAATGTGTAAAATAGGAAGTGTCACACAGACACTAACAGTGACTTCATGGGTTATAGCTGGTCGCTGGTCCTTGGTCCCAGCATAGACAAAGGTCATCCCACGAGCACACAGCAGATGCCTACTGCATGCCAGGGAGGTAGGCGTCTGGGCAGAAGGAACCAGGACTGACGTGTTCTTGTTTTGAATGAATGAAGGAGAGATAAGTGTTCTGAGAAGTTTTATATCAACTTGACACAAGCTAAAGTCATTTGAGAAGAGGGAGTCTCAATTGAGAAAATGTCTCCACGAGACTGGCCTGTTCAGCGTGCAGTGCATTTTCTTGATTGGTGTAGGAGGACCTGGTCCGTTGTGGGTGATGCCACCCCTGGGCTGGTGGGCCTGGGTGGACCAGCCAAGAGGAGCAAACCAGTAAGCAGCATCCTCCATGGCCTCCGCACCAGCTCCTGCCTCCTCAGAGATGGGCTGTTACTGGAAGTAAGACATAGTAACTAACCCTTTCCTCCCCAGACTGCTTTTGCCCATAGTATTTTATCACAGCGAAGAAACTCTAAGGCAAGACTGTCCTTTGAATACACAACGGGCCCCTTATTCAGTCTGTACTCAGCGTGTCTAGAATGCATGTCCACTTAGAATTGCAGTCCTTGAGAGAGGCTGGCCATGGAGAAGAGGGCCCAGACCAAGGAGGCCAACCTGTTAGAGAGGGCCTGTGGATCCATCAAGTTCAGGGGCAGTGACCCTCGCCAGGTTACTTTAAGCAGCGGACTGGCATAAAAGACAAATTGACTCAGGACCACACAGCCATCTTAAAGTTGCCAGATTTTAATTCAAAGTGTAGTGATTCTCTAGCAGATCCCTCGAAGGCAGAGCGAAGCACAGGCTCCTGCTCAGAGGAGGGGTTACAGGCTGTAGGGCCCCCTCCCACAGCTCTCCTAGAGACAAGTGGGCCTCACGCCAGCGTGCGACCTGCTTCTGAGAGGACAGAGCCTTGGGAGAAGAGCATGTGGTGCCTGGCCCAGGTCCAGCTCCAGGATGCTTTCCTGTAGGGCTTCCAGTGCAGCCTCCAGGCTCAGCATGGTCCAGGAAGAAGGTGCCACCACCTCCTCCAGCTCTGGTCTCACCTGTTGGTTCTGAGCCCAGACAGTGCTGGCATTGTCTTCTGAGGCCATGACGTGTACTTCAAGCTGGAGAGTGGTGCCCTGGCCCCATGCGGCTACTGCCTGTGGTTACATTGGCCTTCGAGGTTTATCTTTTGCTGGACCGGCTCTTGAATCTGCCCTCGCATGAGTAGTAATCTAATCTAATCATCCCTGACCTGAAAACTAAGCTCAGCTTAGGAAATGCTAACATGCTTAGCCAAGGCTCAGAGCCAATCAGGGCTCCCGCCTCCATCTCTATGGCCACGGACGGGCTACTTGGTGATGAGGACGATCTTCTCAGCATGAACCTCCTTCACTTGCTTGGAAGTAAACTTGACGATAAATTTCCTGGGTCCAGTTTTTACTGGGTTGCATTTCATTTGGAAATTAATGGTGTTTCCAGGTGCCAGTGCCCTAGAAAATGCAAAGGCACACAGACAATCAGCCAAAGGTGCCATAGAGGGGAAACACGTCACATGAGGGACCAGGCACCTGGACCCAGTGCAGCGCGTGGGAAAGCCCTGTGCTCTAGAGCCCAGGAAAGCGGGTCTTCCCCTGGACTGTGGCCAGCTGTCTCAGCGGTAAGACAAGATGGCCGACTGGAACGGCTGCCTTCCAGCTATGTCAGTCACACACCCTCCTGGGGGCCTCAGGAACAGGTTTCATGGGGACCCTACAGGACAGTGTTCTCTACCTTAGGTGTTACCTGAGTGTGGCAGGCTCTGAGAACAGAAAAAAGGAATCTGTTCTTTAACAATGTTCCTTGGGAATCGGTACGTCTGTGGACGTTTGGGAAACTAGTCGCAGAAGAACCGGAGTCTGCTCGATTGACTCGGAAGAAAGAAGCAGACTGAGGAGCAAAGCCTGGGACTAAAGCCCTGACGGGGTCTGTGGGCACAGCAGAGCCAACCGTGTCTTCTAGTCCATCAGACAGGAAACAGTGCACAGAGGCAGCAAGGACTCCAACTAGGAATATGGCTGACCCGTGGATACATGGGAACTTGGCCCACGCTCCTGCAAGCGGGGACTCAGCACTGCCATTTGCTCTGCACAATGCAGTACCAGTTTAAATCCCAAATCAAGACGATTCTAAAAGTTCTATTTCTGAGAAACTGAGGGAAGAAATCTATCTGCCTTCTACATAGTGTGTGCACTTCTGAGCACAGCATTTAAATGACACATGTCACCTGCGAAGACACGGGAAGAGCCTGTTAGCCCAGAGACTGAGGACCACTGGGGAGCACGTGTGTTATACAGGGTGTTTGGGAATTACTGTGTGAATGATAGGTTATGTGACAAAGTTGGCTGTGCAGGATTCCACCACAGAATTAAAAGCCACAGTAATAGTTAATTATGTAAATAGAACCATAAGTTGCAGAAAAAGTCTTGTAATGACATTAAGTTCAGTATCCACAGAGAAGATTAAAAATGTAATGTGAGTTCCAGCAGTGAAGGCATCTTAGGACTTTAAACAGTCTAGCCTAGGGTAAAACAGTCTAGCCTGGGGTACAGTTCCACAGGAGGCCTTCTGTGTACGAGGTCCTGGCCTCAATTTCTAGGGCAGCACCTTAGAAAAACTAACAAACTTGAGTGGCAGGTATGGGGTCGCACACCTTTAATCTTGGCACTTAGGAGGCAGAGGCAGGCGGATCTCTTTGAGTTTAAGGCCAGCCTGTTCTGTATAGCAAGTTTTAAGCTAGCTAAGGCTATAAAGTGAGACTATCTTTAAATAAATAAATACATAAACTACTACAAGCGGTTTACAACACAACATTGCTTACTGAATTCAGGCTGTGCTCACATGAATAAGAGAAAATTACTCTCTGGGGGAAACAGTCAAAAGAAACAACAAACAAATTAAAGGAGCCAGTCAGCAAGAACGCCTGAGCTGCCGGGTGAGGTGGCGCACACCTTTAATCCCAGCCCTCGGGAGGCAGAGGCAGGCGGATCGCTGTGAGTTTGAGGCCAACCTGGTCTACAAAGTGAGTCCAGGACAGTCAAGGCTACACAGAGAAACCCTGTCTCGAAAAACCGAAAGAAAAAAAAAAAAAAAAAAAGAACGCCAGAGCTGTAAGTAAAAAGACAAGGATGCTTTGACGGTGGCCCTGAAGGCCAGCAGGTCAACAAGAAACACAAAGGTCTGCGGCGGTGGAGCTCCAACCAGTGCAGTCTCTTCTGCAATTGGGCACCAGCAATATGTGTTTACATTTTCCCTGTGGCCCGTACTAGTTGTTTACGTCTCAGAAGTGTGGCAAATGTGCGTGAGACCCATGTGCAGGGTCTGTATCATCAGAAGGAGTTGACAGACTCACCCTTGTTCCCAGGATTTCATGTGAGCGAGGCCCAGGCTCTCCACTGAGAACCTGATGTTGGTCAGAGGGATGGGCAGGGTGTTCTTGAAGATGCAGGTGATGAGGAGGGGCTCGTTGATCCTGCCTGTGCTCGGCATCTGTCGGAGTAGGGAGTGGAGAGGAGACAGCTGTGACAGACTGATACCAGGGGGCCTGTGGTCACTTGGGAGGCTCAGCGGAGAATCTGGCCACCGGTGTCAGGGGGCCTGTGGTCACATGGGAGGCTCAGCGGAGAATCTGGCCACCGGTGTCAGGGGACCTTGTGGTCACTTGGGAGGCTCAGCGGAGAATCTGGCCACTGGTGTCAGGGGACCTTGTGCTCACTTGGGAGGCTCAGCGGAGAATCTGGCCACTGATGTCAGGGGGCCTGTGGTCACTTGGGAGGCTCAGCGGAGAATCTGGCCACTGATGTCAGGGGGCCTGTGGTCACTTGGGAGGCTCAGCGGAGAATCTGACCACTGGTGTCAGGGGACCTTGTGGTCACTTGGGAGGCTCAGCGGAGAATCTGACCACTGGTGTCAGGGGACCTTGTGGTCACTTGGGAGGCTCAGCGGAGAATCTGGCCACCGGTGTCGTTCTCTTGCATTCCATGTGTTTGCACATGCTTACCTCTAGTTTTGTTAAACTTTTTTTTTCTCCGAGACAGGGCTTTTCTGTGTAGCCTTGGCTGTCCTAGACTCGCTTTATAGACCAGGCTGGCCTTGAACACACAGCGATCACCTGCCTCAGCCTCCCAGAGTGCTGGGATTACTGGCATGCGCCACCACGCCCGTCTGTCAGACATACTTTTAAGAACTCTAGGTGTGTAACACTTTGGTGGTAGCCAGAGGTCCTAGTATGAACTACATCCTGCTCTCATGCAGCGTGTCAGGATCCCTGTTTCCCACAGGCCGAGTGGTTGTGAGAGCCCCTCACTGTACTAAGGATGTTGCCCAACTCACCAATGACCTCACATCCAAACACAGGCTGTGTTCCTCTCCTGCAGTACGTCCCCCCCCTGCCTGTGGCTAAAGCCAGAGCACCTTGACACTCATACGTGCCTCTGCCACACCTGCCCTGGGTGTGCCCTTTTCCTCAGTGTGCCTCCTCCCCTTCCCAGGATTCCCAAAGCACAGTCAATTTAGTAAAGAAAAGTGTGGCCCTGTTACACAAAGAAACCCTGTCTCAAAAAACCAAAAAGAAAAAGAAAAAGAAAAGTGTGACTTGAGAAAGCTAGAGTGTCTTTGTATCTGCCTCACAGACACATGAAGCACCAACTAAACACACCTGCACACCTGGCCTCAGAGACAGGTGTTCTCTGACACCCACAGACGTCTTTGATGCTGCTGAATCTTTTTAGATTTGCTTATTTTATCTGTATGAGTATTTTGGTTGCATATATGTGTATGTACCACATGCATGCCTGGTGCCTGCAGAAATCGGGGGGAAACATCCCTTAAACTGGAGTTACAAGTGGTTGTGACTCATGATGTGGGTGCTGGGGGCTGAACCTGGTTTAGAACAAGTGCTCTTAGCCTCTGAGCCATTTCTCCAGCCCTTCAAAAGAGATTCTTGACGATCCAGCAATGGCGAGCGTGCTGAAACTGCTGCCAAGTACAGTAGGTCCTGTGGAGCACACACACACTGCCTCACTGAATGGGGCCAGCCAGTGTCCCACCGTGTCTGAGGATAAGTCAGTGCCTCATGTCCTCAGCCACTCTGCACAGAAATGGCAAGACACAGTCTTCAAAGGGGGCCACGTCCTCACCCGAGAAGTTCCTGTGGGAGGTGCCTGCTGAGACGCAGACCTGTGTGGCCGACCCCGTGATGGCAAAGGCTCTGAGATGACGCTCTCCCACGGCTCATCAGAAACACAGTGAAGGCCTCCTGCGCCTGCTGCCTGTGACTCCCACTTACGAGGGAGAAAACTGAGCAGAGAGCCCAAGCTAGTCTGGCACCAGCTTCATCTCATACCACACTGGGGGGTGGGCCCATGGCAAGCCTTGCACTTCACTGGCTTGTACCCAAAACTCTTTGATACACAGGAAGCTGATGGCATGGGTCACTTCTGATAGAGACTATTCAGTGTGCCAACTGATTCTTTGTAATTTTGTACTGTGTGTTCCTCATTTTTAAAAAGTTTAAATCCATTTAACCAAAAATTAAGAAAGGAGAAACTGCCTGACTTCTCAGAAATATCTGTATGGGGAAAAATGATGTGCCATTTTCCTTAGGAATGCAATTGGCCCACAGATCAGTCAGCCAGAGGATCACAAAGACCCTGAGCTCTGCCCCTCTCCAATAGGTGCCCTTTCTGGCCTGCGGAAGGCTCACCTCTATAGAGAAAGCAGGGTACAGGAAACACAGAGTTGTGTCAGTGGCCACCCTGTCCCCAGACTCCATGATCTCTGCAATGATGAACCCTTTGATAACCAGCTCATCATCAACCATGCCCAGTTTGTAGATGTAGGAGTTGGCATCCATGCTGAGAGCCACCTCTGATTCTGTAAAAGAGGAGGAAGAGAGGAGAGGTGAATCCTTGGCAAAGGGGGTTGGATTAGCACTATGGACAGAGCTGCCTGGCCTTAGAGGAGCCTTGTCCTCTCTCTGGAGAGCCTGCACCAGGGTCCAAATGGCTTAGTGAATGACTGAGTTAGTGCCGTCTGCCCATGCTGAGGGTACCCACAGCCCACTGATGAGAATGGGCAAACCAAACAAACTCCCTGCTGCTGCAGAGGCTCTTTGTGATGCCATTAGCACTCAGTGTGTGCTGGACCCAGACGCCATCAGCACTCAGTGTGTGCTGGACCCAGACGCCATCAGCACTTGGTGTTTGCTGGACCCAGACGCCATCAGCACTCGGTGTGTGCTGGACCCAGATGCCATTTTAGCATCTGCCTGGACTCTATCACCACCAAAACGTAAATGCTCAAGAAATGCTATGTCTCTTCAAACATAAGAGGGTGGCATGTGGGAGTAGCCCACAGAGACGAGAGAGACACTGATGCTGGGGTCCTCATCCTCTGGGCCATCGTTCTGGTACCTTGACCTTGGACGTGCACAGTCTTCTGGATGATCCCCAGGTTTGTCTTCTTGCTGCCCGTGTACGTCTGTAGGTCAAGGGAGCACGAAATGTTGACATTCTGTGGGGTGCCTGTTTTCCTTTTCAAAATTAGGGTCAGAGTGATAGGATATCCTAGCTCCACCGAGTTCTGAAGGACAGACAGCTGAAGAGCGCTGCTTGGCGAGCGAGTGCTGGGCTTGTCCTCATCAGGACGGTTACCAGAGGCATTTTCCATGGCCTTCCTCTCCTCTGGGGAGCCTGTTAAGACAGAATATTTCCTAGAGGTCTGAGAGAGCCTTCCCATTGTCCTGGTTAGAATTTTTAAAAATCAAGGGCTGGTGGGATGGCTCAGTGGTTAAGAGCGCCACCTGCTCTTTAAGAGGTCCTGAGTTCAATTCCCAGCAATCACATGGTGGCTTACAACCATCTATAATGAGATCTGCTGCCCTCTTCTGTAAAGCACTCATATAAAATAAAATAAATTAAAAATAAATAAATTAAAAATCAACTTGACACAAGCCAGGGTCATCTGGGAAGAAGGGGCTTCAATTGAGAGGATGCTGCCATTTGACTGGCACAAAGACAAGCCTGTGCGGCACCTTCTTAGTTAACGCCTGATTTAGAAAGGCCACACCCTGGGAATGTGGGCCTGACTTATATAAGAAAAGTTCAGTAAGATATGGGGAGCAAGCCAGTAAGTGGTGCTCCTCCATGGCTTCTGCTTCACTTCCTGCCTTCACTTCCTGCCTTCACTTCCTGCCTTCACTTCCTGCCTTCAGTCCTCCCTTCACTTCCTGCCTTTACTTCCTGCCTTCAGTCCTCCCTTAACTTTCTGCCTTCAGTCCTGCCTTGGCTTCCCTTAGTGGACTGTGATGCAGATGTGTAAGCCAAACACACCCTTTCCTTCCCAAGTTGCTTTTCATCCTGGTCTTTATTATAGCAAGAAAAACCTAACTAAAACATAACTTGGTACCAGGAGTCAGGCACTAGGAGAACAGACCGTGCTGTTCTGGGGAGGGTTATGGGATGACTGTAGAACTGTGATCTGAGAAAGCTGTTGAGTGTTCAGAGCTCAATGGTCAGTGGGAGCTTGGAAAACAAAAAATTTGAGAGCAATGCAGACAATGAAATCCTGGCTTAAGAAGTTTTAAGGGAGTTTTTGTTTTTCTTTTTTAAGACTGGGTTTTCTGCATAACCCTGGCTGTTCTTGAACTCCCTCTTTAGACCAGGCTGGCCTTGAACTCATAAATCCACCTGTTTCTGCCTCCTGAGTGCTGAGATTAAAGGTGTGCACCACCACCATCACCTGGCTTGTGACGTTTCAAGAGGATCTTGAGAGTCCATAAAGAATCTTTCAGAGCCATGTGTAGGGCACATTTGAATCAAGACCCTATGGCACCTGGTCAGCTGGAGCTGAGCAATCAGCTGTGCACTGAGAGGGAGAGGCAGGCTGAGCTCTGTGAGTTCGAGGCCAGCCTGGTCTACATAGGAGGTTCTAGCCCAGCCAGAGCTACACAAAGAATCCCTGTCTTGAAAAACCAAAAACTAGCTGGGCGGTGGTGGCACACGCCTTTAATCCCAGCACTTGGGAGGCAGAGGCAGGTGGATCGCTGTGAGTTTGAGGCCAGCCTGGTCTACAAAGTGAGTCCAGGACAGCAAAGGCTACACAGAGAAACCCTGTCTTGAAAAACCAAAAAATAAAAATAAATAAATAATCAGATGTTTATCAGGAAACCAGCACCACTAAAGTGAAACCTTTACAAGACAATCGATTGCAGGTGGAGCTGAGAAATTGGGTATGGTTAAGAGACCAGCATCGGAGCTGGGCGTGGTGGCGCATGCCTGTAATCCCAGCACTTGGGAGGCAGAGGCAGACAGATTGTTGTGAGTTTGAGGCCAGCCTAGTCTACAAAGTGACTCTAGGACAGCCAGGGCTAACACAAAGAGACCTTGTCTCAAAAAAAAAAAAAAAAAGGAGACCAGCATCTGGCCTGGAGAGATTGCTCAGAGGTTAAGAGCACTGTCTGCTTTTCCAAAGGTCCTGAGTTCAATTCCCAGCAACCACATGGCGGCTCACAACCATCTATAGTGAGGTCTGGTGCCCTCTTCTGGCCTCCAGGTGTACATACAAGTAGAACACTGTGTACAAAATAAATAAATAAATCTTGAGAGACAGAGAGAGAGACAGAGAGAGACAGAGAGACAGACAGAGACAGAGACAGAGAGAGACAGACAGAGAGAGAGAGACAGAGAGAGACAGAGACAGAGAGAAATCTTGTGAGCACTTCCTGATTGTCAGCACACAAAAGCTGTGGCACAGAGAAGGTGAAGGCTGCATCTCATGCCAGCAGCTGAATTTGGTGCTAGCACAAGAGTTTCCCAAGAGGCACTTGCTGTGAAGGTGTGAAGGAGTCATGGAGATCAGCTGAGGCGTGGCACTGTGACAGACCAGGAGAGAACGTTGGTGAAGGTGCAGCCATGGAGACCCCAGCATATCTGAAGTGCAAGAACCGTGAGATAACCACCAAGGAGAGTGTAGCACGGAACACGCGTGTCCAGGAGACAGGCTGTGTGTGCTGCAGGTGCAGGACCAGAAAGCAGAGCCTTGTAGGCCTCTGGGGTCCAGAGGATGGTGAGTGGATCTCAGATTGGAAACACTAAACTTTTTTGCACTATTGGATTTAGGTTTTGCTTTGATTTGATTGTGACTATGTCCTGGGTCTTCCCTCTTAGAATAAGAAATATGTAATGTATTTTTTAACTTACAGGAGCCCACAGTTAAGGGACTTTGAAGTGTTTTATATTGTGATAATTGATATTAATATAAGATCTTGGGAATAAACAAGACAAGAAAAGGTATTGTTTAACAGTGTGTTGTGTTTGCGTGTCAAGCTGACAAGCAGTCAGATGTCCTGGTGGGGTTTTGTAAACTTGACACAAAGCAGGTGCATTTAGGAAGAGAGAATGGCACTTGAGAAAATGCCGCTATTTTACTGGCCCATAGATAAGCCTGTGAAGTGTTTTCTTAATTAATGGCATGTGGGAGGGTTTATCCTACTGTGGACCTGCCACTCTCAGACAGCTGGGCCTGGGCTGTATAGGAAAGCAAGTTAAACTGCCAGGCAATATGGCGTACTCCTTTAATCCCAGAACTTGGGAGGCAGAGGCAGGTGGATCTCTATGAGTTTGAAGCCAGCCTGGTCTACAGAGTGGGTTCCAAGACAGCCATTGCTACAGAGAAACCCTGTCTCAAAAAACCAAAAGAAAAAGAAAGAAGAAAGAAAGTCAGAAGACCTGAGGAGCGAGCCCTCAGCGGTGTTCCTACACGGCTTCTGCTCCACTTCTTGCCTTGGCCTCCTCAGTGCACTATGACCTGGGTGTGTAAGCCAGACATACCCTCTCCTTCCCAACTTGGGGTGTGTAAGCCAAACACACCCTCTCATTTCTGACCTGGGATGTGTAAGCCAAACACACCCTCTCCTTTCCAAGGTGCTTTTCATCATGGTCTTTATCACATCAATAGAAACCTAACTAAGGCACCGCTGACTGGGACTGTGCAGGCCTCCCAGGGGCTAAGGCACCGCTGACTGAGGCTGTGCAGACCTCCCTCCCAGGGGCTAAGGGTTCACACTTAGAAGCACCCAGGGCCCCGTTCTGGGAACTTGTCATAAGTGGGAATGGCAGCAGAAAGAAGAGTGGTTCCACCTCAGCCTGCCCAGGGCTCTTGAAATCAATCTACGATCATTTAATCACCACAACCCACTGACCAAGCACGGAGGCTCACACCTCTAATACCAGCACTTGGAAACCTGAGACAGGAGGATTGCTGTGACTTCAAGCCCAACCTAGACTACAGAGTGAGTTTCAGGCCACCTATAAAGTGAGACCTTATCTCAAACACAAAACACAAACGAACAAAAAAAACATGAAAAGAGGCAGGAGGAACTCAGAAGGCGTGAGCTAGACCTGTTGCTCCCTCTCCTCCCAGACCCTCAGTCACCCTGAAGACGGGCAGACCTGGTCACAGTGAAGTCAGAAGCCTCCCTGTGTGGTGCTGGGGGGTCTGGAGCATGGCCACAGCCCCACCATGATGGCTTTACTGTCCTTTGACTTCTGTGACAACTCCTGGGAGATGTCCACTCACAGAGTTGACCGTGACCAGACTCAAACAGCGTCCTTCCTGGTGTATTTGAAAGAAAATTAAAAAACAAAAACAAAACAGCGAGAAAGCCGGAGAAGAAGGAAGACAAAGTGAGCGGGGGTGGGGGGGGTGGGGGGGGGGGTGGGGGGGGTGGGGGGGTGAGGGGGTGGGTGGGGTGGGTGGGGTGGGGGGGTGGGGGGAGTGGGGGGTGGGGGGGTGAGGGGGTGGGGGGGTGGGGTGGGGGGGTCTCATCTTGAGGCTCTGCATAAGTGAGACTAAAGCAGAGCACCAAGTGTCCCCAGCCGGACACAGCGCCTGGGCAGAAGCAAGTTTACTTCCTTATCCCAGACAAGGCGGCTGCACAGGCATTCCCATGAGCATGAGGCAAATGGGAGACGTCAGAGGTCCCCATGATGGACACAGGCTGCATGGAGGAGCTGCAGAGAATCAGTGCACAAGCACACAGTAGGGACAGCAAATGGTCCAATTCCCAGACTGCTACATGGTATCTACAATGGTATCCACAAGCTTATAGCTTTCAGTGAGGCACAACCCCACACACGAGGAGAACTGGCCCCCATGACCCCACACATGAGGAAAGCCTGATTTGGAACTTACTAGTGAGATGGCCCAGCCAGTAAAGGCGCTTACTACAAGCTTGGTGACCTGAGCTCCATCCCCAGGACCACATGGTAGAAGGAGAGAGCCGACTCCCACAAGGTGTCCTCTGACCTGTACATGCACACTGTGGTGTGTTCACCCACACATATATGTACATACACAAAATTAATTAAGTGCAAAGACCGTTGTGACTATATCGGAGAACGGAAAGGACAGAGAAAACAGTAGCTCACCAAACTGAAACTATCCATAAAGAACTTGCAATGGTTTAAAGTCAGTAACAGCTTTCTACAGTTTAGAGACTGCACAGGAAACTGTCAGAAAATGTGAGGTTAGGCTAATTGAAATTACTTAGTCTTCAGGGCAAAAAGAAAAAGTACAAGGAAAAAAGCAACAGTACACTGAGCCCCTTCTCCCTGAGGCACCCTCACTCTGATTTTTTTCTTCTTGAATCTCCTACTAGAACAGTAAAATGGCAAAGAGAGTAAAGGCACTTACTGCCAAGCCTGACAAGCTGTTTACAGAGGCACATGTTGTCTTAGGTCCTGCCCACACCTGCTTGCCCACAGGTACAGAGTGGAGACGGACGGGAAGGGCTGTTTTCCCTTCACACTGCAGTGAGCAGCCCTGAGAGCTGGCCTCCTGCATCCCAGGCTGGCCCCAGGCTCACTGTGCTGTGGATGACCTTAAACCTCTGATGCCTCTGCCTTTACTTCCTCGTTGCCAGGACCACAGCATGTGTTTTTATAGTGCTGGGGACTGAACCCAGGACTTCTGTTAAACCAAACAAGCACACTACCATCTGAACCACATCTCCAGCCAGCAGAGCAGCGGGCTAGAGGAAAGGGAAGCCCTAAAAACAGGTCCGCTATCCCGAGAGGTGGGTGAGTGTTGCTGCAGACAAGCACCAGGCACCGCAGCCATCAGGGATGGGGCGGAGAGGAGCACTGTGAGGAGTGCAAGGGTCAGATACAGGAGTAGCTTCTGTCTCAGAATGATGGAGACAACTGGGGCAACCCCAAGGTCCTCTTCTGTTTGCCTCCCCTAGGGACAGTCTGCTGTGCCCCCAGGACATGCATCAGCCTATCTGGGGCCTCTTCCTCGTGACCACCTATACCCACTGTCAGTGGCTGAGGAACAGAAGTGTCACGCCCAGCATCAGGTGCTCCATGGCCCATGGGCCATATTTCTTCAGGCAGCCTGGCTTGGTGGAATCTGGGCAGACTTACTGCACAGTGGAGCAGACCCAGAAACAGAAGGCAGAGGCCCTCTCATGTCAAAGCTGACCTGTAGTTCTGGCTAAGTACTTGCCCAGCATTCACAAAACTCTGCTCCAGAACTTTAAACAAAACAAAACCCTAGGCCAGACATGGTGGCACACACCTTTGATCCAAGCACTTGGGAGGCAGAGGCAGAGGCAGAGGCAGAGGCAGAGGCAGGCAGCTCTTTGTGAGTTCAAGGCCAGCCTGGTATACATAGTAGGTTCCAGGCCAGCCAGAACGAGACAGTGACACTTGTAACAAAACGAAACAACCCAACTAATCCTGACTCAGCCACTTTTAAGATGGGTGAATCTAACCCAGAAAGAACATCTCTAAACATCACTGAGCTCCATGTCTGTTGCATAAAGTGTCCAAAGCATTGCAGGACGCTGCAAGGCCACAGGAGCCTGGTGTGTGTTGACTGCCCAGGCAATCTGCAATCAGCTTTTATTTTAAATAGGGCATCGAAGTGTAACCAAAGCTCGCTTCCAACTTGAAGCAGTTCTCTTGCCCTGACCTCCAGGCGTGTGCCACCACACCTTGCTACATCATCTTGCCCTGGAGTCATGCCCAGCCTCCCAAAGGGCACATGTGCATCTCACACTGCCTGGGATGAGCAGCCCACGGTGTGGAAAGCCCCGCTGGCCTTGGACCAGCGCGAGAGGCAGAAGCCCTGCACAGCTACCTTCAGTGAACTTGTACTGCAAGGTGATGTCCTCACGTCTGTTCTGGCCCACCATCTTAGTGCTGATGTTCCTGCCAATGCTTGCGGTCTCCACGGCGATTAGGACATTCTTGTCCCTCCCCTGGTTCTGCTTCACCAGCCAGATGAACTTGTCACCGTTCACCTCCGTGAAGACGAACTTGGTGTCATACTTGATGTTGACTGCGCCCTGGCGGATGGCGCTCAGCGGAGAAGGGCCCGTGCGGAAGCTCCCTGGGGGATGCAGGAGAGATTCGCTGCCATGGGTCCCTTGCACATCCTGCCCTAGATCAGCATGTAACAGCAAGGATTCCCAAGCAGCGGGGAGCATGTGTTCCAAACATGAAGGGCACATCCCAGCTTACGACAGAAATGCCCAGGTCCTCTCAGGCCCAGAAGCAGGGAGCCATGCCCCTGTTTCATCCCAGCATACTGCCTGCTTCCTGTATGGCCTGTGCCTCCATTTCCTGAATGCTGGGGATGAAGCTAGTACTGGCCTCACAAGGTCATCAAGCAACCAGTGAGCATCAAACCGAGTAACGCACAGTGGTACTTGGCACTGTGATTATGAGGGGGACCATCACCAGCCATCACTGTTGACCTAAACCAATCATGCTGCCTTCTGAAGTTCTGACGTAGGAATAGAGAGGCCTCCGTGCTGTCATTAACAGTTCAGTAAGCATTAGTCCTTCAGCAATCATTGACTTTGCATACCCTTGTACTCTGGGCACCGGGTTTGCCACATCCTTGTCTTATTTAACCTTCAATATACACGACTGCTCTCCCTGGCTGCTTAAAAGCAGCCAGCCCTGCAATTCAGTGTAGTCGGGGCTAAGACTTCGAACAGGGCTTCTATAATCTAAACTGACTCTGTTTCTAACATGGCAGAGGACTTCCCACGCTCTGCAAAGTGGGTGGGTAGATGCGCCTCTAAAGCCCTGTCCACCTGGGCACAGGGCTGCTTCTACCCCTCGGGTAGAGAGTGACCCTAGGCTGTGGGCACTTGCCAAGTCTACTTGTCCCCACCTTGGCAGGTACCACTGAGCCCCCAGGGAAAAGACTGTGAGCTCTGTTGCTGAGCATCTTTCAACACAAGGTGTGGCAAGCTCTCCTCCCCTTGGGAAGATCGCTGGAGATCCCTGGCTGGCCAATGGGAACTGGGGCACTGTGATTTTGCCTTGGGGAGCTTTTGGGACACTCTGCTTGGAAGAATAGAGGCATTGAGGTATTTTAAATTGTGATTTAGTGTCTTTGGGGACCTGTGCCTCCTGTATCTGGGTACCCCTCCTCAGCCCACATGGCTCCCTCTCTGCCCTGGTGAAGACTTTGCCCCTCAGGAGGCTGAAGCAGACACCATAAGGGTGCTTGTCCCTGTGGTCAGACTGGTTACCTGCTCAGCCGGGCAGCCTTAATTCAATCCCTGGTGCCCACTGGACAGAAGGAGAGAACTGACCCTCACAAGCTGACCTTTGACCTCCACATGGGCACAAGCTACCCTCTGACCTCCACATGGGCACCATGATTCACATGTGTATACACACAAACCAGTAAATAAATAGTTTAAACACTTTTGAAAAGATGAGTTGTGAGCTAGCTAGCTGTACATCTTGTCAGCACCTACACTTACTGTTGTGTCACGTGGCTGTCACCTCAGTGTGAGGGTTACCACCCAAGGTGCACTTGACTCCACACAGAGCACTCAGAAGAGCGGCAGACATGGCCTCTGTCCCCAGCTCCTCTGTACCCCATGCAAACATACCCTCGCTGATTTCCTGTGGTGTAGAGTCCAGGACCTGCCAGCCGTCATTGCCCGGCGGGAGATCCTGCCTTTTCATCCAGGCATCTGTCCACACGTGGAAATTCCTATGGCATTGGAAACAGCCCCATCAGAGCCAGCCATGCAGTTAGAAAACCTGTCATCACAGCCCTCAAAAGTTGTTCTGAAGAGGGGGACCTTTGTCAAGGCCAGGGCGGTGCTGAGTGGTGTGGGGACAGCAGGGCTTAGAGCAGGTGGGGGGGGGGGAGGGGTTCCTCAGATCCAAAGGACGCAGAAGACACTCAGCCTCTGAGAGATGACCGAGTGGCTGAGTGAGTGAATGAATGAGCAAGCAAACAGCTGTAAACCCTTTCCCCACTCAACAAGATTCTGACTTTATTGGTGAATAATTTTATATCTGGATAGTATTCCCTATTTGTGCTGTTGCTTGTTTTCTTTTCTTTTTCAAGACAGGTTTCTCTGTGTAGCTCTGGCTGTCCTGGAACTCACTCTGTAGACCGGGCTGGCCTTGAACTCAGAGATCCTCCTGCCTCTACCTCCCGAGTGCTGGGGTTACAGGTGTGCGCCACCGTCTAGCTGTTCTTGCTATTGTCACACCATGTGAGGCAGCAGAGTTTAGCGTCGCCAGGAGGTAACGCCAAAGCGGAAGGCTTGGCACACGAACTGAACCTGCACAGCAGTGTGTGCAGAGCAGGGGTAGGAGGACCCCACCCCAGCCTCCAGACGCTCTCCCTCCCCTACAGCACTTGCGTTTTCAGCCTCAAGGTGCCTGTGTACTGACTGGGTCAGAGAGCAGAGGAAACAGTGCCTCTTGCTGACTGGGGGCCTGAAGTAAATGCCAATTCTTGGGCTTTGCCTCCAATAAGCCTTCCCAGGAGCTCTGGGTCACACTATGAATCTGACTGTGCAGACTGGGTTTCCGGAGTTGACACTGCCCACAGCTTGAACCCATCTACAGAGAGGCTGCAGGACCCACAGGAGAAGAGAAGAGGAGCCCTGCCGCCAGGGGCACCCACCAGGCCGACCCTACCGCCAGGGGCGCCTACCAGACTGAGTCCTTGGTCAGATGTGGGAGTGTCTTGCCAGATTCATCCAGGTAGATGTCTACCGTGAGGTTCTTTTCTGTGTCGTGGGCTGACTCAAAGTTGGTCACACTGCGAGCTGGGATGCCCACTGCCCTGAGTGCTGAAACGACCCCAGGCAGGATGGTTAGCGTCTGCGGGAGCTGAGGGGCCCTGCCCCAGCTGCAGCCTACCTGTGGTCAGGATTCCTGAGAAAACCCAGCACTGCCCGAAGCACACGGGCACCCTGGTGATGTAGTGCTGCTGCAGGATGGGCACACTGCTGCTCCACACGTACGGGGCTGTGCCCTTGCTGTAGTCTCCCGACCAGTTCCCCACCAGCACCCCATCGTTCACAGCACACATCTGACACAGGAGAGAACAGGGTTAGCATGTGTGCCCTTCCCAGGCCCTAGAGTTTGTCCAGGTTGGGCAGGGCACCCTGAAAAGCCAAGGAGCAAGCTTTAAGACTAGGCCTGGCTACATAGTGAGACTGGGTCTCTCCTCCTGCACTTCCAAAAGAAACCATCACTCGTTGAAATCCACCATAATCTGGAAAGGCCTTGGCAATACGCCCATGTGGAACAGACTGTCTTCATGTGTGTTAATAAGGTCCCTTCATGGATGCAGATGGCAGCAGATGCCTATTTAAGCTAGGCACTAAGAGATTCGCAAAAATGCAAGCCATACGACTCTTCACATTTTACACTTCAGGAAGTTTCTTTTAAAACAAAAACATATTATGTTAACTTGTAGATTTATTATTATTCTCTTAGAAGAAAACAGATTCACTGTGAGCACGTGTGTGTGTGTGTGTGTGTGTGTGTGTGTGTGTGTGTGTGTGTGTGTATACATTCGTGCTAGGAACCAAACTGATCCTCTGCAAGAACAGCAAGTGCTCTTCCCTACCGGGTAATCCATCCATCCTCCAAGATTTCTTTTTTTCTTTTTCTTTTTTCTTTTTTTTTTTTTTTTTTTGAGTCAGGGTCTCAGTATATACTCCAGGGTTACCTGAAACTCTCAGCAATTCCCCTGCCTCAGTATCCTGAGTGTTGATATTATAGGTATGAACTGCTATGCCCAGCTAAAATAGGCATGTTTAGACTGAAGATTTTCTTTCCTCCTTCTTACGGTGTTGGGTATTGAACCCAGAGCCCTGCATCCCTGGCTCCATTTGTTGGGTGCTTGCTTGCTTTTTATCTTGGGAAACAGCCTTGCTGCATTACCCAGGCTGCCATTATACTTGTGGTCCTGCCTAAGTCTCCTGAATAACAGGACTACAAGCCTATGCCCAGTTAAGCCCAGTTTTAAGTTATAATATTTGTATATATACACATATATAAATACTTAGAAAGACTATAACTTCTAAATATAATATTTATATACCTAAAATATACTATGAATACTCATATTATAGATGTAATCACAAAGTACAACTAATACACTTTCAAGCTACTCGGGGTCCTGGGTACTTTTTAGAAGTATCATGATAACCCTACTCTGGTGCCTCACCTTTGACCATGTCCCCTGGAGGGGGAGACCTGGTGGCACTCAGAGGAAGGACAGCAGGTTACCAAGAAGAGACTTGATACCCTATGAACATATACAGGGGGAGGTAATCCCCCTCAGGAACAGGCATAGGGGAGGGGAATAAGGGGAAAATGGGAGGGAGGGAAGAATGGGAGGATACAAGGGATGGGATAACCATTGAGATGTAACAAGAATAAATTAGTAAAGGAGAAAAAGGTGAAAAAAAAAGAAGTATCATGATATCCTGAGACCACAAATTTGAGGGTTGCTGTTTGGACGCAGAGGACAAGGTGGCTGGCCATCAGCAGTGAAGTCCCTGGAATGTGCTTATTGAACTCAGGATGCCTGGCATGTATGCAAAGTAGTGGTTTTGCAGGCTGTGCCTTGCCCTGCGGACCTCCACTTTACAAGCAGCACTTGACTCCTGGGTGCAAACGCAGAGACAGGATGATTTTTCAGCAGGCACAGCCCCACTTGTCAACACACCTGTGAGGCACAGGCTGACACATGACATACCTAACAGTAAAAGGGAACCAGTTTATAAGTGGATCAAAGCAAATTAGAACTATAAGAGTACATGGGCATCCTAAATCTACCAGGAAAACCAGGCCTGCTGCCTTGCCAGACACTTTCATCTGGACTCTGAAGCGGGAGACATCTAACAATAGCAGCCAGTCACCTGTGTGTCTGGTATGTACATGGGAACTGTCCCAGAGGCCTCTGTTTGGCTCTATCACTACTGCCAATATGGCCTACTTAAATGGATGTCAATCTGGACCTTGTCCTGCACCTCACTCAGTGGCCTCCACTGTCCCACACCTCGTTTCTACAGCTTGACTTGACCCTGAGACTTGGCTGAAAACTGTAATCCCACAGGGTTGCTCTGCAGCACTTTCCAATGGACCCAAAGAAAGGTCAGCTCTCCCCCTCCCTCCCTCTCCCCCTCCCTCCTTCCCCCTCACACACACACACACACACACACACACACACACACACACACGCACACGCACACGCACACATCACACACACGTGCACACACACACAGATCCTGCTGCATCCTTACCAGTTTCTTCGGCCTCTCAGGTTTCTTAGAACTCATTGGATTCTGCTGCTGTAGCTTCTTTGGCCCTTTTACGACCATTGTATAACTATACATGCATACATCCATTCATCCATTAATGCATCATACATATAGAATTATTTACTGTGTGATATGCAATCATATATATATATATTGGACAGGGTTTCTCTGTGTAGTCTTGGCTGTCCTAGAACTCACTCTGTAGACCAGGCTGGCCTCAAACTCACAGAGATCCTCCTGCCTCTGCCTCCTGAGTGCTGGGATTAAAGGCGTGTGCCACCACCATCTGGCCCAAGAGATATTAGTAAGACTGAAATAAAAGAACCTATGTTTGCCTTGGCTGGCAAAGGAGGGCTACTTGGTATGCTGCGGCTAAGGTAGCTGGCATAGCTTATGAATTTCTTGTTATTCAATAAATTCTAAAAGACAAACACGTGCCGTGTGTCTCTGTCATAGTGCACCCCTGACAGTGTTCATCTCAACTACGGCCAGGCTTGCAGGGAGGGAGAAGACCTTGAATGTTGGCACCATCATGTAGACTGGAAAACCCATTTTCCTAAGGTCAGCTTAGACGCGGCAAAGCTGGCTTTCTAAGCTCCAGTTTGAAAATGTGGGCTCAGAAGGACAGTGCAGACAAAAGTTCCCTCATGCTCCAACTGGCTGCTCAGCTTTAGCTCCCTGTGTGCCTCATGGAGAGCAGCCTACTGTGTGCCTCATGGAGAGTGGCCTACTGTGTGCCTCATGGAGAGTGGCCTACTATGTGCAGGGGAACCTACATCAGCTGAGCAGGTGTTGACAGACCACAACAGCATTTATGCTACAGACTTGCAGGAGACAGAATGTAGAGCCTGCCTCTCCACATACCATGGTGCATATGGTCCTGGACACAGTCACCGGGCTCTGCAACTCACTGGACTCCAGGTGGGTCAGCAAGGAGAAGCAACAGTTCAGGACATGTTTCTCAAACTGTCATGAATATGAAGAAAGAGGCATCAAGAGTCCGTCCTGCATCAGACACCAGCCTGCCCCATCTAATTTGCTCTGCATTGAGGGCTTTCTCGTCTCCCATGTCAGGACACCTGACCACAGTCTCCCTAGATCCTCCACATGCTATGTAAACAGCCAGACACATGACAGCAGCTAAGTACATCCAAAAGGGTCACAGGGCACAATCATCGAAAAGATACACACAGGGGGTTGGGGGGATGGCTCAGTGGGGAATATGTACAGGTACACAAAGAAGTACACAGGAGGTTTTAACGCCTAGGTATTCACATTAAATAAACGAAACAAGCTGTCAACAACAAGCTACAAGAAATATCTCAACTAGGTTAGCATTAGTAATAAACAATGAACGGGGGATGGGTGGCTGGAGAGATGCTCAGTGGGTGAGAGCACTTGTTGCTCTAGCAGAGGACCCGGGTTCAATTCCCAGCACCCACACGGTGGCTCACAACCAAGTCCAGGAGAGGGGGCAGATCGAGGGGGCAAAGGGGGCAGAGAGGGGGGAGAGAGAGAGAGGGAGGAGAGGGGGCAGGGGGGCAGGGGGGGGGCAAAGGGGGCAGAGAGGGGGGAGAGAGGAGCAGAGAAGGGGCAGAGAGGGGGCAGAGGGGGGGAGCAGAGAATTTTTAAAAAGAATGAAATGCTCTAAACTGTAAGGCAGAGAGGGGGCAGAGGGGGGGCAGAGAGGGGGCAGAGGGGGGGCAGAGAGAGGGGGCAGAGAGGGAGCAGAGAGGAGGGAGAGAGGGGGCAGAGAATTTTAAAAGAATGAAATGCTCTAAACTGTACATTTGTGACCAAGGGGAACAGCCTTTTGCTTTTGTGTTCGCAAGGTTTTTTCATTCGTCCCCCTCTTGCTTGGTATTTATTTATTTTAGACTATTACCTGACCAAAGGTCCAGGGCTTCTCTTTAATTTGTTTGGCAAAGCCCATGTAAATGTAGCCGGTGTCATTAAGGATGTACTCCTGCCGATCCTCCTCACTAGACATGAAAACGGTGTCGTCTGGAGCGAGATCACAAACACACATGGGCTTACTGGCCTCCCTGAAATAGAGGCGGCTCTACCCTAGGGTGGCACAGGGCGCAGGCAGAGCCGCAGCAATCCATGCACACCGACTCAGACGAAGCGGCTCACGCCCTGACCCCAGCACTCGGGAGGCAGAGGCAGGTGGTTCTCTGTGAGTGTGAGGCCAGCCTGGTTTACACTGAGAGTTCTAGAACACCCGGGTCCACATCAAGCGACTCTGTCTCAAAAACAAAAGCAAAAAAAACAAAGAACGTCCAAAAGTACATCCTGAACCAGGTATAAGGCTCTGGAAAAACCTGGGGAAATTTGAATATACACAAAATTACTGTGATATATAAACCACAATCCATTAATAAAAAGAGAGAGTCCAGGTGCTGGAGAGGCCTCAGCAGTTAGTAAGAATCCTTGTTCTCTCAGAGGACCCAGGTTCCATTCCCAGCATCAGCACAGTAGCTTACAACATCTGTAACTCCAGTTCCAGGGGACTCAATAGCCTCCTCTGACCTCTACAGGAACAGGCACACATGTGGTGCACAGTCGAGCAAAATACATACATTAAAATAAAATAAATTGAAAAAGCTAGAGAATCCATAAGTTCACAGAGATGATGGGTGGATGGATGGAGGGCGAGGGAGGGATGGGGTGAAGGGGTGTGGGGGATGTGGATGGGCACAGATGGAGGGTACACAAGTAAGGATGGATGCTGAGAGCGGACATATGAGTGATGGACACGGCTGGGCGGCTGGGTGGATGGTCACGGATTGGGAGGGCGCTCTTAAGGAGAAGGAGAGCCAGGGCCATCTGTCAGGGTCGGGGAGCTGGGGCTGGAAGATCTCTGTGCAGGAAGTACCCACGCGTGCAGCCACTGCGTGCAGAATCTGAAGGCTTCTTGGATCAGGCAAGACTCAGAGGGGGTGGAGTCTGGTGAGGGGTAGGCACAGTTCTGCATGGTTGTAAAGTCTTTCCTTCCACATAAGCTGCTTACTATTTATGAAAGGAAATATCATCATGACATAAGGGGATTTGGACAATACCTAAACCAATGAAGCAAGTTTAATGTCCCCCAATAAGGGACATGACGTATGGTATGCTTCCACATAACAGTCCATCCAGATACACACGGCTTGAATCTAAGGACAATCAATGGACAAATCACAAAATCAGGATTTTTTTTCTGCTAAGACAAGAGGCGTCTGTTCCCCTAGAACTATGGCTCTTAACTTTCCTACTGCTGCATCCCTTTAATACGAGTCCTCCTGTGTGGTGACCTCAACCATGACATTGTTTTGTAGCTTATACACAGCTGAGAGACCCTGAGCATCACTGTTAAGAAAGACAAGAGAAGCCGGGAGTGGTGGTGCACGTCTTTAATCCCAGCACTCGGGAGGCAGAGGCAGGCAGATCGCTGTGAGTTCGAGGCCAGCCTGGTCCTCAAAGCAAGAAAGAAAGAAAAGAAAGAAAGAAAGACAAGAGAGCCATCATGGCTGATGACCTGAGTTTGAGAAGTTGTACACACACACACACACACACGCACGCACGCACGCATGCACGCACGCACACGCACACGCACACGCACAGGCACACGCACACACACATGCATTCTCATGCATACACTCTTACACACGCACACTCATACACACATGCTCACACATAACACACATTAATTAAAGTGTTGGAAATTAAAACAAAAGGCTGGAGGGCAAGTGTGAGAAAAGACTGAAGTGGAGTCTGTCTGAGGGTCTCTGGAGCAGTGTTTCTGGAGTGAGGCCGGTGAATTTTAAGAAAGGAGAAAACAGCTGTGTGGCTAGGGAAGGAATGTGTGCAAATCTGGAGGAGGCTGGGGGGGAGGGTGCATATCATCAAAACAAACTGTACAAAGCTCTCAGAGAACTAATAAAAACTGAGAAAAACTAAAGTACAAGATACAAAATAAAAAATGTAAAATAAAAAGGAATCCTTGAGTGACATTGGTGTATGGGGTAGCCACAGGAAGGAGTAAACTGGGCAGAAGAGCCAAGTTTGCAGATGGGAGGAACTGCTGTTGGGGTTCAAATCCCACCCTAGGGTTGTGAAGAAAGGAGTCGCTGGTGGCTCCCGGCAGTCTCTGAACAGGGCTGGAAGCGGAAACTGGTTGGGTCTGGCAAGGCAGTGAGAACAGCCAAACTGGCAGAGAGGACCTGGAGGCCTGGCCCCTGGTGGCTCCTCCTGGCATGCACGCGCTAACTGCACCTGGCCACACGCTTCGGCCAGTCAAAGGGCAGCTTGAGAACAAAGAGCGGCCCAGGGATTCTGCGCTGCAAACTGGGTACAAGCACCGGAGGGGACGCGCTGCACAGCAGGGCTGGAGTTACCTGCGCACCACGGGTTGAAGAGAAGGAAGAAGACCCCAGCTTTATAATCGTTCACGGTCAGTTTGTACCTTCCCACTCCGGCACTGGCGGAGCTGATGACAGTCAGTGTGACCTGCGTGAACGAACAGGAGACACGGTGGACACCTCCTTCCTGACTCAGCGGTGAAGCCTATGAGTCCCTCTCTAGGGTCCGCGAGCAACCAGGGGTACCCCAATGTGAAGAGAAGCAACCCACAAGGAAGTCTAGCAAGTCCCCCAGAGTGGCAGATAGACCGGTTTGCAGCTCATAGGTGTTTTTCACCCCAAACTTGACTCGCTTCAGTCCCGCCTGCATGCGGTGCCACCTCCCAGGTCCTACGGCTGTGATAAAGGGAGCCTGATGGCTGGAGGTGGCTTTCCAACATGGGAAGAAAGACAGCCTTACAAAGGCTATCAAAGAAGCCACCGCAAGCCCATGCATTTCATCGGGTCGTGCGCTGTGCTGGCAGCCACTAAACAAAAGGAACACTGATGGCATCGTCAAGTTTTGTTAAGAGTAGGGACGAGGAGCAAAGTGCCTGGAGGGAAGAAGAGACAACTACATTTATAGGAAGTTATTATTTTTCTTTTCTTCTCCGCCCTGTCTCTGTCCCCCACCTCTATATCTGCCTTGCACCCCCCACCCCCTCTTTGAGGCCAGGTCTCTCTATAGCCCTGGCTGTCCTGGAACTCACTAGGTAGACCAGGCTGGCTGGGAACTCACAGAGATCCACCTGCCCCTGCCTCCCGAGTGCTGGGATTAAAGGCGTGCGCCACCACGCCCAGCTCTGCTGGGTTATTCTTACTCATCTTCCTCTGTGCGTTTCTCCCAGTGAACATAAGAGAAAACAGGAGTTACACAAGCCATCTGGCTGGTCAGAGCTGCTGCATGCTAGGAGTAAGCAAGAGGGAGCTGAGGGACCCAGGCCCACGGCTGTGAGGAATAAGCAGCATGGCACCCTGGAAGGCAAGGAACTACTCACTCGGTTGAGGCGGGCAACTACCCAGAAGCCACCAGGCAGCAGCCCAACACTAGGGCCCTCACCTCTACGCCAGCCTGCTTGGTAATCCTCACTTGCCAGCCCTTAGACCGGAAGGCTGCCAAAGGATCAAGGACCACCTTGGTGCGTGAGGACTTCGGTCCTGGAAACAGCAACAGGGAGCTGAGTCTTGGCATCTGCCCCAGTACGGCCACCTCTGTCCACTCGCCGAGTCCCACCACTCCTGCCTAGCTCCTGCCGTGCAGCCAGGAGCCGGCCCCCCTGGCCTCAGCGGGCTCATGGTCTTCCTCTGGTTTGCACTGTCTGCTCACCTCCTTCCTGCACCCTTGCCTATGACTCCAGGGCCCCTGTATGTCTCTATCTGCTTTGTTAAATTGCCGAGCCCTAGCCAGTGTAATCACTACGACATGCATTAAACTAATGATCTTCCTGCCAAAATGCAGTGTGTGTGTGTGTGTGTGTGTGTGTGTGTGTGTGTGTGTGTGTGTGTGTGTGTGTGCGCGCGCATGCGCACACCACAGGTCAAAGTTGAATGTTTCCCCCAGTCGCTCTCCGCCTTGTTTTCTGAAGCAGGCTCTTTCACTCTGGAGCTCACCAAGTAGCCTAAGCTGGCTGGCCAGTGGGCACCAGGGATCAGCCTGTCCCCACCACCACCAAATTCACACCATACTGCTTGGTTTCCGGATTGGTGCTGGGGACCTAAACTCGGGTCCGTATGCTTGCGTGACAGGCACTGCTCCAACTGGATGTCTCTTGAGGCCCTCAAGTGTGGTACTTCCGGTCAGGGTTATGGTTACCTGAAGCCCACAGAGCTACAGTGTCAGCAGACAGCGCCCACCCCCGCCCCCACTGTCCTGCTGCCCGGGCCTCACCAGTAGTGAAGGTCAGCTTCAGTTCGTCCCGAGTTTCGATAGGTCGGCCTAGGACCAACTTCATGTTGAACATCTGTCCACGCCTCAGCACGAGCTTCTTGGTCTGGAACGAGGACGTGTGGTGGGCAGTGGCATTCTGCTCTTTCTCCCAGTTCACATGGTAAACCACCAGCACTGTGAGGACATAGTATGTGGGGAGATGGTTCAGGGAGGGGTAGAGGGGTCCCCTGTCCTATCCCTGAGATTTGGTCCCTGTGGTGGTCTGAATAGGAACAGCCCCTATAGACTCCTGTGTTTGAATGCTTGGCCCATAGGGAGTGGCCCTATTAGGAGGTGTGGCCTTGTTGGAGGACATGTGTCACTGTGGAGCTGGGCTCTGAAGTTTCATACACTTGAGCTATGCCCAGTGTGGCACACAGTCTCTTCTGCTGCCTGGAGATCAAGATGTAGAACTCTCAGCTGGGCATGGTGGTGCACACCTTTAATCCCAGCACTCAGGGAGGCAGAGGCAGGCGGGTCTCTGTGAGTTCGAGGCCAGCCTGGTCTACAAAGCGAGTCCAGGACAGCCAATGCTACACAGAGAGACCCTGACTCAAAACAACAACAACAACAACAACAGTAGAACTCTCAGCTTCTTTTCCAGCATCATGTCTGCCAATGTCATATCACCAAGAGAATAAACTAACGCTCTGAAACTGTAAGCCGGCCCTAATGAAAGGTTTCCTTTATAAGAGCTGCTGTGCTCGGGATGTCTCTTCACAGCAACAGAAACCCTAATGAAGACAGCCTCGCACTGTCCTCACAGGGTTACAAGGGTTGAACTGGGGAATGGAAGTCATAGCCCTGCCAAGCGTGTCTGCTAGCAGCTATTAGGCGATGTCCCCACTGCTCACCGCCCCCAGGTCTGCAACCTGGTACCTGGTGCTAGAGAGGAGGAGGAGAGGAACAGCCATTGGCTGCTCCCCGTTCCTGTCAGCCCAGATGTTGGCCTGCTGCAAACGAGACAACACCATGAGGTGAGAGTTCACACCAAAGAAAGAACAGTGGAATAGAACGTTGCCAGACTGAGTCTTTTTACCCAAGTAGAGGAGGGGGCTCCGTGAGCTCCCACGGTCCAGTGAGACACGAGGAGGCCAGGCCATGTGGAGGGAATCGGCATCCCCTTCCACCGAGCCGTCTCGAGTTTGCTCCCACAAAGGCGCTCAACTGACAGAGAAAAAGGCAAGCCCTTTCTGGGAGCAGCCTCTGTGAGTACAAGCGTATGTGTGTGTGTGTGTGTGTGTGTGTGTGTGTGTGTGTGTGTGTGTGTATTCCTAAATACATAGCACAGCCTGCTTGGTCTACATGTCACTTGTATGTATGTGTTTTCGGGGCCGAGCAGCTGGTGTAATCGGGGCTCCTCCCTGGGGAGGACGACCTCGCCTGCTGGCCAGCATTCCTTAGCTGCCTGTGGTTCTTCCTTGTAAGCTCCCCCAGCCACGTGGGCACGTCCTGGTTCATGCCATGGTTAGGCAGTCACATCGGTGAGGCTTCATGGCTGTAGCTTCTGACATTTCTAGGACATCTCGCAGCTACCTTCTGCTCTTAGGAGCCTCCCAAACTGTCTTCCTCGGGGATGCCTGAGCCTTAGGTGTGGGAGTTGTGGACCTATCAGTTGGGGCTGGATGGAGGCGTAGTTCTCAGCCTCAGGGTGCCATGACACGATGGTGCCATGATGCCACAGTGCCATGATGCCACAGTGCCATGATGCCACGGTGCCATGATGCCACAGAGCCATGATGCCACGGTGCCATGATGCCACAGAGCCATGATGCCATGGTGCCATGATGCCACAGTGCCATGATGCCATGGAGCCATGATGCCATGATGCCACGGTGCCATGATGTCATGGAGCCATGATGCCATGGTGCCATGGCACACACTAAATCACCTGGGGAACTACCAAAGCTGTCGAGACACACCTCTAAATTGATGTGAGGGGATCAGATGGATCACACAGATCTGAGGTGAAGTTGGAGACGGACCACCCCCAAATACTGTTGAATAAAGGCAGGAGTATCCTAATGTCTAAGAGACTGGGTTACTCAGCATCCAGGTGGCTCCGTTCGGTACATCTGGGGTGTGGCGTGAGAAGTGGCCTTTCTACAATGTTCCCAATAACACAGCTGCTGTGGATCTGCACCCCCTCTGGAAGCACTGACTTAAGCTGCCGTGGCCTGTGATGAGCTGTGGTCCAGGGGTTTCCCCAGCTCCCAGGGGCCCCCAGCAAGCAGCATGAATGTCCTGTAGAGCCGAGGCACAGCTGGGACCTGAGCTTCCTCCACTGTGAAAGGGTGGGTCTTGCAAGGATGCCTTTGACGACATGAGACAGCGCTGGTTAGCTGGTCCTCAGTGACCTGGCAGAAGCCCTCCATACACAGGTGGTCAGCCTTCTGAGGGTGAGGCTGCTCCCAGAAACGGCCCATCCACTTCTACGTCAGTTGGGCTCCTTCGTGGAAGCAAACTAGAGACAGGGCTCAGAGGGACACTGGTTCCCTCCACACTGCCCTATTCTCTCCGTGTCTTGCTGGACCCCACTTTTGTTTGCGCGTAGGTGGGTGAACTGCCTGCTCTGGCAGTCGCTCCGGAGCCAAGTGCTAAGCTGAACCCTTCTGCTTAGACTTCAGCAGGGGCCACCCCACTTCTGTTCCTAGAGAGGAACTTGACTCTAGATGGTCCTCTGCATGCACCTTCCACCTGACTGTCACGATGTATCCTCTCTGGTGGCTCTTGGGTGGGTTACCATTCACTGGCCGGAGTTGATCCCTCACGTTTCCTGTGGAAGCTGAGGGAGGCATTCTAAAACAGACTCCTATGCTGATGGGGATTTGCTGGCTGACCCCGGGACCCTCTGTAGACACAGCAGAGTGCTCTATAGCACAGGGGATGACTCTGCTTTGGGGACCATCCTGATGACAGCTTTACTATGCAGAATGCCTAGCCAATCCCCCAGGAAGTGGGCTGTGAAGAGCAGCTGCTGAGCCTGAGGTTGTGTTCTTTAGTAAAGGCCTGTGTGTGGGGCTGGCATCAGGAGACTGATGTGTGCTGGACATGGCTGCAAGGGTTTCTCTTTCAGCTGTACTACGTGAGGTGAGAAGACCGGGCCTAATGTGGATGGCACCTTCCAGTGAAATTCTGATGAAAGCAGGTCTGGGGACCTATGTCTACGCCATTGACATTTGCAAGCTGTTGCCACCACCACTCTAGGCCGGAAACAGAACCCAGCATCCCTGGTTTTCTTATGTGCACTGAAGACCAATAACTGTCTGGGACTCCTTCCGACCTTGAATGCTAGTGGAATGGGGAACAGCTACTGGGTTTCCAGCCTCTGCAATGGGAAGATTGCCATTGCTGAACTACTTAAGCCACTGGAATAAATACCCTTTAAAAATGCATCCCTTATACTGGATTACCATAGACAAAGTCACAGATTTTAAAAACTGAATAATACACTATACAGAAATTATACAAGTGTTCTCTGCAAAGAAATCAAAGCTTAAAGCAGACATAGTGTTCACCCAGTGAATGGCTTCTCACTCAGAGGGAAGGTGCGAGTCTGATGTTAGCCTGGGCTGCCAAAGTGAGTTCCAGACCAGGGCTACAGATTCTCAGATCTGTCTCACCCTCACATCTGCCCCCAAAGAAAATAAGTAAGATGCTTTGGGCTATGAAATATCTAAGTGAAAAGGTGCTAGGAACACAAGGAGTTCAAAAACGTTGTGGGAGGGCGAGCTAGAGAGACGGCTAGGTGCTTAGGAGTTCTTCTTACTCTCCCAAGGACTCGGGCTTAATTCTCAGCACCCACGTGGTGGTTCAGAACCATCTGTAACTCCAATCCCAGGGGATCAGATTCCCTCTTCTGGCTTACTTGGGCACCAGGCACACAAGTGGCGCAAAGACATGCATGTGAGCAAAACACCCATGCATATAAAATAAAATAAAGCTGGGCGTGGTGGCGCACGCCTTTAATCCCAGCACTTGGGAGGCAGAGGCAGGTGGATCGCTGTGAGTTCGAGGCCAGCCTGGTCTACAAAGAGAATCTAGGACAGCCAGGGCTACACAGAGAAACCTTGTCTCAAAAAAATAAGACAAAACAAATAAAATGAAATAAAATAAAATAAAAAGTTAAAAAATGTTAACCAGACAGATTTAAAATAACTTCTAAAAATAAAGCACTTGAAATTAAATATACAGTGAAAGTAGCTGGAGAAATGGCTCAGCAGTTAACTCTGGCTGCTCCCAACACCCACATGGCGGCTCACAACTGTCTATATATGACGCCAGCCCCAGGGGATCCAATACACTCTTCTGCCTTCCATGGGCACCAGGCACACACACAGAAATAAAATAAAATAAAAATAAAAATAAAAAACAATGAAGGGCTGGCAAGATGGCTCAGGGGGTAAAGGTGCTTGCTGCTGAGCCTAATGGCCTGAGGTAAAGGGTGTAAGGGTGTTGGGTCCCCTGAAGCTGGCATTACAGACAATTATGAGACGCCATGTGGGTGCTAGGGTCCTCTGGAAGAACACCAGTGCCCTTACCCACTGAGCTATCTTGCCAGCCTCTTTGTTGGAGTTTCTATTGCTGTGATGAAACACCATGACTAAAGCGACTTCAGAGGAAAAGGCTAGTTGGCTTACACATCCCGTCATTGTCTATCATGAGAAGCCAGGGCAGGAACTCAACCCTGACAGGAACCTGGAGGCAGCGGCTGATGCAGAGGCTGTGGAGGAGTACTAGTCACTGGCTTGCTCCTCATGACTTGCTCAGCCTAGTTTCTTATTTTTCTTTTGTCTTTCTTTCTTTTTTGTTTTTAAAAAAGATTTAGTTACTAATTATGTATACAGTGCTCTGCCTGTATGTACACCTTCAGGCCAAAAGAAGGCATCAGATCACACTACAGATGGTTGTGAGCCATCACGTAGTTGCTGGGAGTTGAACTCAGGACCTTTAGAGGAGCAGTCAGTGCTCTTACTCTCTGAGCCATCTCTCCAGAGGTGAGGTCTCTCCCCATCAACCACTAATTAAGAACATGCCTACAGCCTGATATGATGGAGACATCTTCCCAACTGTGGTTTCCTCCTTTCAAATGACTATAGCCAGTGTCAACCGACCTAAAACCAGCCAGCACAGCTGCAACGCCATTTGCCAAGCACGCTCACAGACTTGTCTCTCTTACTAAGGCTGAGAAAACCCAACGACGCATTGCTGACCAGCAGATCCTTCCAAGAAAACACAGCCTTCGCAGGCCCTGGCCTTGCTGTACTCATCCTCCGAACGTGAACGCGCGTTCAGCCATCTGAAGAATCCCTGTGGCTGGAGGGCTTTGAAGAACCATGTTTGTCATCATCCAACGCCAAACTACACCCCTCTGCAGAGCCCCAGAGTCGGCACCCCGTGCCTGACCCACAGCTCTGCATCCAGAAAAAGCTGCAGGATGCGTGCAGCCAGCTCACAGAGCGCACTAACTGGCTCATGTGAAAAACTAAATGTGCTCAGCACGAGGGGTTGTGGGTGAAAAGCAAACAGCATTCGTATTCTTGCAGTTGTCTGGAGAATCTCAGATATTGTGTATCTAAAACTTTGATTCTCTTCAATGAATAAGACAGCAAGGCAGGAGGACAGTGGCCCGGGCACCCTACCTTAGGGTAAGTGGCTGAATCTGAGGGCTGGACAGGAGCAGGTACCCACAGCCACCTACTCACCGTTCTTAGTGTCCATGGTCCAGCTGCCTCTCTCTCTCTGTAGCCGTGTCAAGACTCCTGTCGGATGCAAACGGCACTGCCAGAGTCATTCTCAGAGCAGGATATGGCTCCTTTTTATGGTCCTGGGTTAGATGTGGCCCTGCAGTGGCTGCCAAGAGGCGAGGCTTGGGGACCGTATCGATCAGAAACAATAAAACCGTAATATCTTCCATATCAGCCCTAGGAGGAAACACAGGAGACAGGATGAGCCTATTTCAAAGAAAGAAGCACAGAGAATGGCGCCATGTATCTTCTGTGGCCACAGGAACAGTCACCAGGCCAAGACCATGTGACCCAGAACAGTCACCAAGCCAGGACCCTGTGACCCCAGGAACAGTCACCAGGCCAGGGCCCTGTGACCCTGGAACAGTCACCAGCTAGGACCCTGTGACCCTGGAACAGTCACCAAGCCAGGACCCTGTGACCCTGCAATAGTCACCAGGCCAGGGCCTGTGACCCCAGGAACAGTCACCAAGCCAGGACCCTGTGGCCCCAGGAACAGTCACCAAGCCAGGACCCTGCGACCCCAGGAACAGTCACCAACCATGACTCTGTAGCCCCAGGAACAGTCACCAACCATGACTCTGTAGCCCCAAGAACAGTCACCAACCATGACTCTGTAGCCCCAGGAACAGTCACCAAGCCAGGGCCCTGTGACCCCAGGAACAGTCACCAAGCCAGGGCCCTGTGACCCCAAGAACAGTCACCAACCATGACTCTGTAGCCCCAGGAACAGTCACCAACCATGACTCTGTAGCCCCAGGAACAGTCACCAAGCCAGGGCCCTGTGACCCCAGAGAAACTGGGAAGATCCTTATAAACGTCATGACTTTATTATTTTTTTTTAAATAAGGGTTAGGTAGTGTTTTTAATTTTGTTCATATTTGGAATGTTTACTGCACACACATAAGTCAGGACTTTTGCAGTGTCCCCAGCTACTAATTACCACTCTCTCTTAGCCCCTGGCAGACATGCTGTGTCCACTGAGAATACATGCATGCATTCACGAATGGTGCACACCAACACATTCGAAGACTAGCAAGGACTTGGAGGTGCTGGAGACTTTGGTGTCCACACGTGGCATCAGCCACTCTTCCCACAATTTCAGCAGCTTCTTTTCAGTGCTGCAGGGAAAGGCTTTCACAGGCCTCTCGTCCGTATAGTGTGTCTATAGGAAGAACCACGGCCTTCTTGTGGAAATGTGGCCCAAACATGCCAAGATGTGTGTCTCCTGGACTTCCACTTTCTGCTTTCCTTAGGGTACCTATAAAGTCTTTGCTTGTTAGGGTGTGTATTTCACGTGTACACTGTATGTAGGTGCAGTCACGTGCACATGGTGTGTGTCGGTTATACTTGCTTCTGCACATGTGTCTGGAGGCCAGAGGTTAGCATCAGGTGTTGTTGCTTTCTAAAATTATCCACCATCCACCATGCCCAGCTTAGTATCATCACCATCATCATCATCACCATCATCATCATAACCATCACCATCCTCATCCTCACCATCCTCACCATCACCACCATCATCATCATCATCATCATCATCATCGTGTGGCGTGTATGCAGGTGACCCCGGACGTCACCAGAGAAGGGTGCTGGGTCCCCTGGAGCTAGAGGGATAGGTGGTTATGAGCCTCCATGTGGGAGCTGTAGGACCCAAGCTTAGATCCTCTGCGAGAACAAACAGTGAGCGTTATTAACTGCTGACGACATTCCTCACTGAACCGGGGGCTCACCATTTTACCAAGACTGACTGGCCAGAAAACTTTGGGGATCTTGTTGTCTCCATCCTCTGCAACCCTGAGGGCACAGACACCCCCCCACACACACACACACACGCCCAGCTTTTGTACGGTTTCTCAAGATCTGAGGCGAGGCCCTCACATTGGCTGAGCATTTTACCTGCTGAGCCATTTCCCTGCCCCCATCCTTGTAACTGTTCTGACAATGTTGACTCTAGTGAAAGAGCCGGTTTTGGCACAGAAGCACAAGCCTCAGAGCAGGAGTTAGACCCCCTGAACCCCAACATGTAGTGGCTGCTGCCGTGTCCTCAGAACACTGTCTGGGGGGCTGAGTTCCTTCTGGGTCACACAGTCACTGGCCCTGGCTGCCTGGGTATCAGAGAGCTCTCTGGCACTGACAGGCTGAGATTGCAGCTGCAGATCTTAACTGCCCAGACTTGCCCCAACCTGCTGTCACACTGACAAAGGAACAGCCAGGGCAGGTTCGCGCTGCAGGGTTTTACCCCCTGCCTTCAGGACGAGGATATCAGCAAAAGCCTTATTTTTTCCTACTTCCTCTTGTATGGTTAGAATTTAGGGCCGTGCACACGAATTACATAAAATGAAGGTGTTTGTCATTTGGAGCCTGTGGAGAAAGTCCTGGTGCAGGGACCGCAGGGTCTGTCTATGTTCCAGCCTCTTCTCGTCTTGGCCTATGGAGTTCCTTTCCCAGGAGAGGGACCTGGACAGTGTAAGCGCTCTCCAGTGTCTTCTGGGCCAGACCCAGGGTAGCAGGGTGAGAGCAGACCGGCCCACTGACCAGCTTCCCTTCTGCCTCCACCGAGCTGGCTTGGAGTTTGCGTATGTGGCATCTCACTGTTAGCTGGCCCCCGGGGGCCAGCTAGTCTTATCTTCCCAGCCCACTCCACAGCAAACAGCCGTGGCTGGTTAGAGGTCACAGAGGCTGTCAGCTTCCAGAACTGCTGCTCCAGCTGTACCAGGGCCTGGGGGTAGATGGTGGGATACCAGCCCATCTCACGCCCTTTGTCCTGCTCATAGGCGTGGGCCCCACGAGGGGACAGAAGGCTTTGGGTGCAACTTCCTAGGAAATGGGTACCACTGACCTTCTCAGTCCAGAGACAGCGGGGTCTTGGAGGAGAGCGAGGGGCTGGCAGGAGAGGTCTTAGGGGTTTGTGAGAAGTGGATGGAAAATGTACTTTGCCATGGAACTCCCCTCCAGGATTGGAACTTGGTCATTTTTTTCCTCCCACTGGGCTCTTGCTCAGGCCTCGGTATGTGAGGAGACTGAAGTAACTCAGATGGTGTGTGAGGATGTGTCTCACAGGACCGCGGCAACTGTATGCCTGGCCAGAGCTGGAGACACAGGCCTCTCCTCCCAGAAGGAAAGGAAAGCCAGGGAGGCTGCTTTTGTGGGTCCACGCCTGCTCTCCTACCCAACCTCTGCACCGACCTCTCAGTTCTGAGGAAAAGCGGCCATGGGCCTGGCAGCTATCCCATTGCCACAAAGCTGCCCTGGCGCCACACACTGGTTCTGGGTCATAAAGATGTCCTTCGCTGCTGACCTCCCGTCTGTGGAGACAGGGAGGAGTTGGTAAACAGCACCCAGAGACCTCTATGGACAGCATCTTTTCTTCTCGTGTCTGAACCTCTGCTTATCTTTACTCAACTCCTATGTATGCAAACAACTTTACAAGAGAAAATAAATGTCTCTAATAAACCACACAATCTCCTCTCATCGAACCAGCCCAGTGCATGACAAGTTGACTGTGGCAGAGCTGCCCAGGATATGCTGATCTCAGAGTCACCCCTGCTCCCAGAGCCAGGCTACTCTCTACAATTGCTTAGGCATTTCTCCACCTCAGCCCTGCTGGGGGGCACAGCCATGCAGCGATGGGCTTTGCTGTCCCAGGCTGTACCCTTTGTGGGTCAGGCTTGACTTCTTGACTTGATTAAGATCTGTCACCTGGGATAGACTGTGCAAGGGGTGATCTGGACTCTCATGCGCCTCAAGTAACAAATCCTTTCAGGATGCTGTTGGAGGCCAGCTAGGGGACCAGGAAGTGCAGCTGGACAGTTCTCTCCCGTCTGTGGCCAGGCAGCAGATGTGTGGAAACATGAGCCCTCTAAGCCTGACTTCCTAGAGTGTAAGCTTTGGATGACTGTGGTGGAACACACCTGTAAGCCCAGCAACTAGAAAGGAGGGGCAGAGAAACCAGGAGTCATCCTCAGCTCCATAGTGAGGTTGAGGCCAGCCTGGGCTACACGTGAAGAGTCATCCTCAGCTCCATAGTGAGGTTGAGGCCACCTGGGCTACACGAGAAGAGTCATCCTCAGCTCCATAGTGAGGTTGAGGCCAGCCTGGGCTACACGAGAAGAGTCATCCTCCGCTCCATAGTGAGGTTGAGGCCAGCCTGGGCTACACGAGAAGAGTCATCCTCAGCTCCATAGTGAGGTTGAGGCCAGCCTGGGCTACACGAGAAGAGTCATCCTCAGCTCCATAGTGAGGTTGAGGCCAGCCTGGGCTACACGAGAAGAGTCATCCTCAGCTCCATAGTGAGGTTGAGGCCAGCCTGGGCTACACGAGAAGAGTCATCCTCAGCTCCATAGTGAGGTTGAGGCCAGCCTGGGCTACACGAGAAGAGTCATCCTCAGCTCCATAGTGAGGTTGAGGCCAGCCTGGGCTACACGAGAAGAGTCATCCTCAGCTCCATAGTGAGGTTGAGGCCAGCCTGGGCTACACGAGAAGAGTCATCCTCAGCTCCATAGTGAGGTTGAGGCCAGCCTGGGCTACACGAGACTCTTTAAAAGTCTTTAAAAGTCAGTAACATGAGAAGAAAAATTTGAGGAACCATTCTCTGTCTAGCTCAGTTCTGGAGCCAACCCCACTGGAACCCATTTGCAATGTGTATGTTCCACCAAATCTGTCTTATTTGACACACTTCTTTGTGTGGCAGAGTACAGCTGGGCTAGCAAGCAGGCCTGTTTCCTCGGTGAACCATCACAGCAATGGCAACTTCATGTTGCACTATATTAAAAATCATCATTCCAATTTATCAAC